>NW_006239693.1:0-32109 GCF_000226075.1 Solanum tuberosum | reverse complement strand
AATAAAATAACTGAGAATGTTTTAAAGATTAAACATTCAACTTGGCCAAAAGTGGCAACCTAAGTCTTAACAATGAGAAATGATAATGAAAAGACTCAAAAGACTAACATCTAATTGTCTATGAAACCTCTTAAAACAACTGAGATAGATGTTGGGACAAACCCCACAACATCCTAATGAACTAACTAGAAAGTAATAAAAAGGAGTCCTCTGGAATGCAAAGAGGCTCACCAACTAACTCTGAACTGTTCACTGGATCAATGGTGTGCTGGAATGCCGATCCTAGTTACCTGTGTCTGCATCATAATAAGATACAGGCCAACTGGCATCAGTACATTGAATGTATGAGTATGCGAGTTGGAATGCTAACAAACATAGGCTTGAAAGGGAATCTGAAAGAAACACTTACCTTGGCTCTTCTCAACTCATAAATACTTAGTGAACTTATTTCAATATAAAGCAGTTTAAACAAGTGCAATATAAAGAAAGTTATTTTAAAACATGATGTCAACTCTGTGTATGTACAAGGATACATCATAACTCTGAAATGTATGTAAAAATACAATAAACTGATGTATATAAAAAATACAATAACTTATATGGGAGTTTCTCTGACCGACAACCATCACATAAGAGCTATAGTGATGATACAACGATCTACCTCACGCTGCCAGCGCATCCTATACCCGGCCAAAGGTATAAAACCTGAACTGCCTAATGGATCCACCAGTCTATTGCGAAAATGATTAAAGTATGACCCTTTTCTATCCATGGTGGCTATATGGTTCTATGGTGACGTGAGTTATCTAAACTCGTGCTCGTCCCCAATTCGGTGCTCAATACTACTCCCAAAATATACTGGCTCTTATGTTTTTAAAAACATACTTCTTCTGTGATTTGAGATTAGTGCTCAAAAACTTAGCTCAATGGCTATCTTGAAAATCTCAATTTCCCTGCTTGCTTCATTTAGAAAGCTATTACTCTTTTCTGAAAACTAGCTCGAAGGCCCTTTGGAAATCTCAGTTTCCGCTCTTATTTAAATGTGTAAAACATTTTAAATCTCTTTGGGAAATACTTAGTCCCCACAACTTTACTCTTTACTGAACTCAAAACTTAAAGTCTTAAAACAAAGTTAAAATGTTTGTAAAAGACTTATGAAAACTTGAAATGAACTTCTCTTACTTGACTCTTGACTTCTACTTTGATCTTAACTGTTCTTGACTTGACTCTTAATTGATCCTTGCATTGAATCATGGATTCAAGGATTAAGATTTGGGTTTGGAAAGATCTCATGTTGTTTAGGAATGATTCTAGATAGCTAAATATGAGAAAAAAACCGAAAATTAATATTTGAAGGTGGGTTCGCGATGCGGAGGCATAATTTAATTTTGGTTTCGAAAATGTCTTTTGAGGCAGAACACCTCGTGTCAGCTCCGCGACGCGAAGCTGAAATTTCAATTCTGGGAACAGGTTGCGCGACGCGCTGCCATGTTCAATTTTTGCCCGTCGAAATTTCTTCTTCGTTTTTCTTCCCCAATCCACCCAAACTCGATTCTTTTTCTTAAATCACTTTTAGATACATATACCCAGCAATGTACCTAAAAACCTAACTCGAAACGACCCTATAATGCGACATAACGAACTCAGAAACTTCCCAACTCAGTCAAATTCAAGAACAATATATGAACTCAAGAATAGGTATCAAGATCATCAATATTCAAATGCTTTTAGGATGAATCCAAACTGAAATAAATATGCTTGGCATGTGGGAAAACGATCCCAACGTTATGAGAGCCTCACATACCTTATAGAAGTAAATCCTTGGCGAAACACCAAGTTCCTTGATCGATCTTGATGAATTTACCATTTTCCCCTTCTTCTTTTCTCTTCTCCTTTCTTCTTAGCCCTAGCGTGAAATCCCAAGTTCTAAAACTGACTAAGTTCTGAATTGACCCATATTAAACTCCTAAAATCGGATTAAAAAATAGGAAGTGAAAAGACTAAAATACCCCTTATATTTCCGGATTGGACATTTCCTTAATCCAACAACCCAACTTTCAAATGGCATAACTTGCTCATACAAACTTGGAATCGCGCAAACTTGGCGGTGTTGGAAAGATCATTCCAAGAGCTTCCCAACCATATCTGGAACTATACCTAACTCATCCTGAGCTAGTATTTATGGCCGTTTGAAGTTAACCAAACATTCAACTTTAACTTACTTACAATTTTCCAGATTTCCTTATACTTTCCAAAAATAACTATTTCCAGATTTTAAACTTCTTTCTAGTTCTTTCTAGTTGCGAGATGTTACAAATTGTGTGTGAGAATGATCAGATATACCCCTAAACTTTGCTAAAAGGATCATATATAACTAGGGTTGCCTATTGGTCAGCTAGATTCAATTTTGAAGTTTATCAATTTGAATTATCGGTTATTGGTTTGTAGACATGCTAAATCGTTATAGATCCATTAAGATATTGACTTATCGATTATTGATCATTATCGGTTCAGTTATCGATTTAACCGTTAAGATTTGACACAAAAAAATCATTGAAAATCACATAGAAAGGTGACAAACCAAATTAGCCATGGACACGAGTTGACATGTTGCATCTTGCTCAAAAGCAAACACTTTCACACTGTAGAATAATCGAGAGTTTGAGACAACCTGAAATAAAAGTATGAAACTGAACTCTAAAAATGGTATAAATATAATTATGTAATTTACTATTGGGTTATCAGTTAACCCTTTAGGAAAAAATCTCAACCGTTAAGAATCGATAACTCGATAATAAAAAAAAAATCAAAACCTTTACCTAAACCACTAAACAAATAACTCATTACCGATAAACCTATAAATCTTTTTCGGTTCGAATTATCGATTTTGAACAACACTATATATAACCCGATATGAATTTACGTAAACTTAAAAAAAAAAAAAAAAAAGGAATTACTTCCATCAGATAAAAAGGGTATATATGAACCATTTTTATAACGATATAGGTATATGTAAATCACCTTTATAACGATAAGAGTACTATATATATATAACATTTTTATAACAAAAGATATATAAGCTCTTTTAAGTACGTATCATTTTCCACGAAATTAAAGGGTTTAACAAATATTTTCATAGAAAAAACATTAAAAAGGGAACAAAATAAAAGTTCAATACTCATTTTTTTTTTTCTGGATATACTCACCAATACAATTGCAATATGAAATTAGCCGGAAACAGAGCAGAATTTATTTTTTTACAAATCCTCACAACTTTCTGAAACCAGAAAAAAAAAACTCGTAGACAGAAGTGGGAAAATAAACTTGAATTTTGTGTGCTTCGAGTTTTCGTCGTGAATTTTCTTGAGTATTAGTGTATATTTGTTTATTGTAATATCAAAAGAGTATTTGGTTAACTAATTAAGTTTGTTCGTCATTTGTTTTTAATGAGTTCTTAAATTTTTATTTATTTGTGGGGGTTTATGTTTACATGTAATAAAAAAAATTAATGATAAATTTAGTGGAGTGATTTTATTGATATAAAACAAAGTTCAGTGACTTTACTAGATAAATTCTCAAAGTTGAGTGAACTTTTAAGATATAACCCCCCTCTTTCCATTTGACAAATAGTACTCAGATGAGTAAAAGTGTAAAAGACAAGGATAATTTGCATCAAAATGATCCTATCTTCGAATTTTCCGAAGAGGAACTCCACATCCACTTGCTACATTTTTTCTGAATCTTTTACTGATTTAGTCAATAGGCAGAGAAGTAGGGTTCCAAGGAGAACAAAATATCTCTCTGTACGAATCATTTTTTTGAAGAACTAAACCTATTAGGTTAAATGTTTTAAAAAATGATTCTAGTTGCATATTTCATTCGTGACTTGGCACAACTCTTAAGAATAATAAACAAAATGACGATAATATAAAAGTTGTCATGTAGCCACTCATAAAATGTGAGATGAGTGATCTAAAAAATAAGACAAGTTATCAACTACAACACATAAAGTACACATATAGTTTAAAATTTATGGCATTGACAATATAAAAGTTGAGCTTAAGTTTTATGTACTAGCTTACAATTAGAAGGTAATTGCAGGTATCTTTATTTAATATAACATTAATTGATAACCTAAAATAAATGCTAAGTACCTGAGTTGTTAAACATTGTTGGTGTAGAAAAATCATCATAGTGTTAGTGTATATATACCTTAAATTCAGATAAATTAAGGATTTAAATTATAGTAAATGCATTTCTATATCATTAATAAAATTTAACTTGTTATAATAGGTTACATACTATTTATTATATGTTATCAGTTAATGCTTGTGAAATAGAATCACTTTTTTTTGGTTGCCCATCCGGTGTCCTGAGCCAATATTAGAGCCTCGACTAAATTGAGATCGCGCACTACATGATCTATTCGGAGGTGGCGCTCCCAACAATTTTTTTTCTATATCCAGGGTTCGAACCCGAGAAATAGAATCACTTGCAATTAAGTACTTCAAGTACTCTAGTTATTTAAATACTTTTTAGTTGTTCAATGCATAAAACCTACACCAATAAGTATAGTATACAAGTTACCATGTGTTAAAACACATTAATGGTGTAAGCTAAGCCCACATGCATACAAAGAGGTAAGGTCTCCAGTTTGGTGAACAAACTTTAATAGAAACATGTGTGAGGTTTCTTCACTGTACTACATGTATTTTGTCTAGAAATTAGAAATGGAGTTATTACTATATGTGGAAACCCTACACATGATTTCCCCAAAAATGGTAAGTTTTACAATTTTAGTCATACTCTGGAGAGTAGACACCTTCACTAGTGAGACAATTTAGGACTTCAAGAGGACATGTCTTCCAATTATGTTAGACCTCAGTAAGTAATCCATAGGTTGTCATTTAATTACTTGACCTTATAATATTATTGTCCTTCAAATGAGCTGTTAAAGTCAAATAAAACAAAACATGAAAACTATGCCTACCTTTATTTAAGGATTGTGTTGGTACGTATATATATATCTTCCTTCTTCTTCTTTAAACTAATATGACTGATGATGAATGAAATAAAGCATCTCACTAATTAATTCTTAAAAACACTAGTACATGAGTTCAAGGATTCCCCGGAAAAGAATCAAAAATAAAAATCGAGGATTATTCACTACCTAATAAAATAGCATACAAAGCATTCAAAGTAAATTTTTTAGGAAAAATTATAGAAATCCCACATTTAAGTTTACTTATTACCATTATCCCCTATAAGTTTTACAAATCTCCAAAATCCCTCATTTTCGCGCATCAGATTAGTGTATCAGCGCTTATATTATTGTATCTCGCGCATCAGATTAATGTATCAGAGTTATATAAGTGTTGATACATGCGTGATATACAATAATATAAGCACTGATACATTAATCTGATACACGTGATACAATAATATAAGCGCTGATACATTAATCTGATGCGCGAGATACAATAATATAAGCGCTGATACATTAATCTGATGCGCGAGATACAATAATATAAGCGCTGATACACTAACTGATGCGCGAAAATGAGGGATTTCTGTAATTATAAACTTTTAAGGGATAAATTGTAATTTTGCCTTAAAAGTATGTGATTTCTGTAATTTGCCTTATTTTTTATCCCACACTTAAAATTGTGTTTTATCCTTGGTGCAAATCATAAAATGCAAGAGTAAAAAAAAAAACTCTCTGAATGGCCAAAGGCTGAAGCACTAGCAACCCATGGCATGGAATACTTAGGTTTCTCCCAAACACAATTCTTCACGTGGAAACGGAAGAACTTAAGATACAATAAGTTCAAAATAAAATATAACTAGAGGAGTGAGAGAAAATAGTTTCCAAAAAATAAAAAAACGATAAACCAATCTTTTATTCAATCAGTACATCATAACCTTATACAGAATTACAACTTAATAGAGTTACAATCCCACTAAATCACTAACTGAATCCATTAACCTAGCTCTCTTAAGCTATCTGCTACTCTAGAAAATAGGAGAACACCCACGTACTAAATAAAATATTAAACTAACAACTAAGCCGAAAATATAGTAATACTGCAGACTTGGTCAAATTAAAATAGGAGTGATCAATATTGTCAACTTTAACATCCCTTCTCGACATCAGCTCTCTGTCGTAACCATGCCTAACTGCTTGAAGAAACTCTCCAACTTGTTGACACTAAAACCTTTGGTGAACAAGTCTGCAATTTTATTTTTGTTTTGATGTGCTCCAAATCAATCTCTCCTTGCAACACTTTTTCCCGGATAAAGTGGTAATATATCTCAACATGTTTAGTCCTTGCACGCAAAATACGTTTCCAAGCAAATTGTTGACTGATTATCACAGTACATGATTTTCAGTCAAGCAAATTGCTGACTGATAAGATCCTTCATCAACTGCATAAACCATGTGCTTTCCTGAACTACAAATGTTGTTGCCCGATACTCTGCATCTGTTGTTGACAACGACATTATTGGTTGTCTTTTGCTGCACCAAGAAATTGTTCCAGCTTCAAGCTTAAACAGAAAGCCAGTAGTTGAACGACAGATATCATGGTCTCCTCCATAGTCAGAGTCACAATATCTAATCAGCCTGCATCAGTATCATATATTGATAGGGAATTATAAAAGATTTGTTCATTCCTTAAAAAAAATTTGGTCCTCTATAATACCAATGTGATATATATCATATACTGACAAAGTATCATAGAGAACTAGTTCATTTCTTCAAAAATAAAGTTCGGTCCTCAATGATATCAACATGATATATCATATACTGACAAAGTACCATAACATACAACTTTATTTCGATATTTTAATTTTTTTAATTATTTTTATAATTTTTACTTATAAATAAAATATAAAAATAGAATCATTTTAAGATATAAGTTTTGTATTATTTGCATTTATAAAATAATTTTTTTAAAAGAATATATTTCTATTAATTAGCTTAACTTTTAATAAATATACTTGTGATTTTAGTTTAATTAATTTTCTTAAGTACTTCTATTTATTAGAGCTGTCAATATGGGCTGGCCCACCCCATCCAGGCTAACCCATACATGCTTTGAAATTTGTCGGGTCAGGCCAGACAAGCCCATTTTTGGTGTGGGCCAGAAAATGGTCGGCCTAGACCACAAGTATGTGGGCTACAGGCTTGTCGGGCCAACCCTCTTTTTGTAAAAGTATACTTTTTATAATTTTTTAAATTAAATTATAATTTAAAAATATTATCATAAATATCGACAAGATAATAACATGGTGTTAGCGTTACTACTTGTTAATCAAATCCACAAATAAAATTATCTTTATAATATATATTAAGTTTGATTTCAAGTAAAAGCATAAATAACTAAATAAAAATATTAACCTAATTGTTTTCCAATGATCATAATAAAACACAAAAACTATGACAATATTCCATAGGCTGCAACTGATTCCTAGAAATTTTAAGGAATTTTTATTTATCTAATACATATTTTATAAACATAATTTGTATTTAAATTGTAATATTTCAAACTTTAAACTGATTTTGAGTTTAGAGTCTTGTTATTTTTAATATTCTATTTTATTTTTTATTTTTTAATTAATTTTATTTGGCCCACGGGCCGGCTCTATCCATATTTTTCAATCCCCACAAATCGACAGACTTATTCAGGCCGGGCTAAAAAACCCTTTTCTTTAAATGAGCTTCAAAAATCATAGCCCAACCCTATCAAATCACAAGTTAGGCCAGGCCGACCCAATGAGCTTAGCCATATTGACGGCTCTACTAAATTTATATTGAATTCTTAGTTTTGAAAAACACATCATAAACATAGTAAAAATTAAAATATTTTGAGATTCCTTTTATAGGACAACCGTATACATAGTTACACTTAAGTTTTCCATATGGATATTAATTGGATACAATATTAACTAGTTTTAGGTTGGCTAATTTGGTTGAAATCTCAATTACATCTTAGTTTTTCTATTTTTCCAATTGGATACCAAATAAATACCAATTGGATACAACAATAACTAGTTTTAGGTTAGCTAATTTGGTTGAAATCTCAATTACTTTTTGTTTTTTCTATTTTTCCAATGATATTTGGATACCAAATGAATACCAATTAGAAATTACATTAACTAGTCTTAGGTTGCTAATTCGATTGAAATCTCAATTAATTTTTTTTAAATTTCCAGTGGGATATCAGTTTGATATCAAGTGTATACCAATTGGATACAATATTAACTAATTTTAGGTTGACTAATTCGGTTGAAAATATCAATTACATGTTTTTCAATCAGTGGGACTTTAGTTGGATACCAAATGGATATCATTTTCATACTAAAATTTGACTTAATTTTTTCAGTCGATACCAATTGCATATCAACATTACCGAATTTTTCACTATACATTTAAAAAACACTGAATACACAAAGGATTAAGTAGTACACATAATAAATGTTTTGAAATTATAATTCATTAACTTAAAAGGCAAAATAAATCAAAACATGAGTTTGTCACAATTAAACAACCAAATCAAAATAACAATAAATTATGACTTTTTCCAGCAGGGTAATTTGAATATGTCTTCATGTTGTGTCCCTCCCGACGACATATACTGCACTTAATTTTAGACCTCTTGAATTTCACATCAGCTAGCCCTTTTAGCATTCAAGTTGTTATCTCCCTACAAACATGATAGAAAAGTGCAAATGCATACATTATATGAGTATACAAATTTCATACCATTTTTATGCATACTTCCTATACCTATTCTATGCCAAAAGTCAACACTGATTCATACCAGATTCATGCCAAAAAGAATATCAAAATCATATCATTTCTAACTAGTAATTGTCTTTTATTAAATAAGCAGTGCACCAAATTCATTCCATTATTATGCACAATTTCAAATCAATATAATGCCAAAAATAAAAATTGAATCATACCAGATTTGTACCAAAACATTACCAATTTTCATTCAAGTCTGATATAACTAGTATACCAATTTCATACAGATTTTATGTCAATTTTTAAACTAGAGTCATACCAAAAATGATAAATGATTCATGCAAAGAATGAACAAAATTAATGTTCATATAAAAAACTAATAGTATAAATAAATAAAAATCGCCACAATTAAAAGTATTATACAAAATCTATATCTAATCAGCATACATAAAAAATGATATCAATATTTTTTTACCAGAAACCTTAAATTAAAAAAAATCATACCAATATTTATTCCTGTTTCAAAAATTTATTATGTAATCTGAACAAAAGAATGTTCATACAAAAAATGTCACAATTTAAATCTATTATACGCAAACAAAATTTAAAAAAATCCTTTATAGTTTCATTGTTCTTATTTTTTTTCATTTGAATAACATAACAATACAAATAATAAATCGCAAAGAACATTAACCTGAAGGATTCCATCTACCACCATGTTTTATTAATATTGATAAGAAGAGAAAATCTGATTTTTGCATTACTTTAACTGATTGAGTAAAAAGAGAAAAATAAATTGACAGGAAAAAAATCGAGGGAGAGAGAAACGTTTGAAAATAAAAGAAAATCTGATTTTTGAATTAATTTTAACTGATTGAGTAAAAAAAAAGGAAAACAAATATTCCTATTTTATTTTGAATCTCCCAAATTTATGGCATTATTAATTATCCTTATTGTATTCAAATTAATGACTATAAATTAATTATCCGTTTTTTTATTTTTATGATTTAAAAAAAATATTTTTTACTATTATTTTAAGAATCTTTTTTTTAATAAAATGTTACAACCTGAAATTTTCTATTGTTACAACTTGAAAGTTTTATTATACTGTCATAACTTGAAAATATTAGTCTTATATATGTCATTTATAGAATTTTCACTATTTATAATCTAATTATTTATTAAACTACCGAAAAAGAGAAACGAACAAACAAAAAGCGAAAGGAACAAAAAAAAGGAAGGAGCTAAACCAACCCGAAGAAGGAAAAAGAAATTAGAAGAAAAAATAACAAAAAAAAAGGAAATAAATCATAACAAACAAAGAAATTTAGCAAAAAGCAAAAGACAAAAGATGAAAAGAAGAAAAGGACAAAAAAATTAAATAAAAAGAAAAGGAAGGATGCAGCAAAATAATTACGTAACACCTTATGTGTTTACGGTTGTTCAATCATTTTGTGTTTAAAGCTTACGAGTCTATATTTGAGAATTTTATTATAGCATTGCACGCGATTTGATATCATCGTAATTTAATTGAAATTTGATAAATATTTTTTTATTGTCTTTCTAAAATATGTGAAATATTTATGAAAAATTATTTAGTTACTAGTTACAAATATTTGAGTATGTATTTATTTTCTGAGTTTTATAAATTATTAATATTTTAACAGAGATAGTATATCTAATTATTGTGAAACAATTTTATTATATGAAATAGACTTTAGTCAAAATAATTTTATATTAATTGTTATATATTCAAAAAGGTATATTTAATTTATCACAAATTTATGCAATACTCGAATACATTCAAAATGAATTAAAGTAGAGGGTGGTAGTTGTCACCTCCACTTACACGTGGAAGTGGAGGGAAAGGACAAATGGGCCTTTTATTTTGCTGGCTATTACCTTTCTTAAGCTAGCAAAGATGATGATTAAGTTTAATGAAAATATCCTATATCCTATATTTAATTAAATTTCACCGCCTACCATAGTTATATATAGGTATATATGTATATAATTATACGTATGAGACTTTCAGCCAGCATATCTTCTTAAGATATAGTAGGAAAATGCTTAGGCAGAGAATACAATTGCTCACGCTAAGGGAAGAAAAAACTCATTTTGATGTAGTACAGTGTTTCGAGAAGAGTAGGAAAAATAAATCGATATCTACATCAAGTTATTTAATTCTTTATTCAAGGTATGTTAAGGAAAAATTCATTTTTTTATGTAGCACGAATCTTAAAAATTAAATTATTGAATACGTCATCTTTTATACTATTTCATTGCTAGGAAGACCCTTTGTGAAGGGCATTGGGATGTCAGCTGATCTTATTTCTTGACCATATAGTATCATTGTCCTGTTTATAACATTGTGAAGTATGTTTGATGATTAAAGTTATTTTCTGTCAAGTTCTGTATTGTTATGTCAATTAATGAGGTATTGTCTTAAAGTGAGGTTGAAATGTTGGAAAATTATATTATTGTATCTATGGGAATTGTTATGTCATTCTTTCTTGTCAGAACATCTTATAAGAATATTATTTGAAAACGATCTTGATACTAAATCTTGTACTCTATTATTTTGGTTATCTACTTGTTAAACAACCTTGTTTCTAAAAAGGACCATACTATTGTCAAACCTGGTTCATTCTTAAATCAAGTTAAGTATATGTCAGTCTCCTTTTGAGTTCCTAAATTAATATTAATTTGTTAAGTCAAGTCAAGTATAGAGTTTCAAATTATTTATGAGTTTTATATGCCTTAATGGTCATATGGAAGTTAAGTGAATTCATGAGAAATTTCTTTAAACACCTTAAGTTCTTTATGAACATCCCCAGTTTTAAGTTACCTTTTTGAAGTCGAGTAAGTATTCGGGTCTATTCTAAAAGAATATGAGGTTCCATGAGACATTTACATGTTATATGGAAGTGGTTACGGGGTTATGAGAACAAGAGTACAAACGGGCCAAGATTGACAATATGACAACAGTAACAGATATGCATTATGAATCCATGACATGGCTTGCTATGCATTCTACTTTCGAGCTATAATCGGGAGGTATGAGGCATATTGCCTATATCTATACGTATGAGACAGCGATGTCCACAAGTTAGTGAATATGATGCCGGTTAGCTATCGGGGAGCACCATCATTGCTAACATTTGGTTGGGTATGTCATGCATTTGCATCTATATATATACTCACGACGTATGATTACTCGAGCATACCATGCGTATTTTATTATTATGAGGTCAAATGTTATTCACAGAGGCTATTTTGAGTTTCAGTTTCAGGTGGTATCTCTATTACTTTTTGAAAGCAACTATTTATGATTCTACTTCCTGCCTTGCATACCAGTACATTTTATTCGTACTGACGTCCCATTGCCTAGGGACGCTGCATTCGTGCTGCAGGTTAAGATAGAGCTCCTGATCGGGATCGGCAATAGAGGTGTTATCTCAGCTGAGGATTAAGCTCCATTCTTTCTGTAGTTGTTGGTTGTCTGTAGGTTTTACATATTTGAGTTTTCTATATTGTTGTTGTAATTGTTGGGGCCTTGTCTCAACCGGTCAAGCTGTAGTATTTGTAGAGACTTGTGGACATACTTTGTAGGGTCTTCTCAACTTCCATTTATAGCCTTGTCGGCTTGCTAGTTGTTTATTAGTTAAGTGGCCTTGTCGGCCCTTTCATTATATTGTTGAGATTGTTGTGACCTCGTTGGTCCAGTTATTGTGTTCCAGCAGGTTATTGTAGTGGCCTTGTTAGCCCTTGTTGTATCATTTCCTTTATGTTTCTGTTGGTTCGCTCGGTCAAGTGAGGCACCAGGTGCCTGTTGTTGTTACGACTCGAAAAACTAGTAGGTGAAATTAGAGCCTTACAAGTGTGTTGTTGAGTTTGTTATGGGGTTTTATGTTGTAAAATGAGTTCTCGAGCTTAGGTTGAGGGGTTAAACGTCAAGGTACGACCCCCCAAGGACCAACCAAGGGTCCTTAAGGAGGACCCTAAAGCCTAACCCCCAAAGCTGCCCAAGAACCAAAAATTGTCAAATGTGTTATGGGATATGGATGGGACCTACGCCCCGTAGGTCCATCCACGCCCATGGGAGGGGGCTTCGTGAGTCAAGGGCCAAGATGACAAGTTGCAGACCCCACCCACGAACCTACAGGATAGGGCGTGAGTGGACCCATGGTCCGTGGGTCATGGGCGTGGGTCACCACTGTAAAAGTTGTCCAAGACTCGGTCAAGGTAAGGGTAGGTTGGTAAATTCCTTTTAAGGTACAATTCATTATTCCCAAAACTCAAAAATAGAAACCACTTCATCTCCAAATAATCCTCTCTTTAGAAACCACCATTGGAGAAGAAGAAGTCAAGGTTTGGAGCTCAAGATTTCATCTTTTCTTTTCAATTTCGTGGAGTTTCTTCAATTGAGGTATGGTAGTTTTCATCCTTGGTTAGTTTCCACCCAAGGAGTCCCTTCAAAACATGATTCAAAGTTTTCAAAATCCCCTAAAAGTTAGTGTTCCAATCTTAGTCATGGGTTCAATTTCTAAACGTTTTCAAAGGTTGAATTATGATGAATTGTGATTGAATTCATGAATTAATGTTGTTTTAAGATGGAATTTCCCTATGAACCCATGATTCCCCCAAAATACTGAATTATGAATTGGGATTGATCGATTATGGAAGCATGTGAAGAGATTAAGTTTATATTGATTTAGTTTATTGAATTACGTCATTATTCATGCCTAAATTGTAGTATTCCAGGTGTGTTGGTGACTTTTGATTCATGGCCTTGAAGGGCAAAATATGAAGGATTGATGTATAATCATGATGCTATGTATATGCTTTGTGATTTCAATTAAAGTAATGTGATTATGACTAAATGCAATGGTGGTGTTGTTGAAAGGTTATTCTCATATACACACACTCATGAATGAATAATGAATGAAGTTTCTATGATTATGTTAATGATGATGTGTTGATTGAAAGGTTGTTCTCAATTGTACACTAATGAATGATAATGACATATTGTGAAAGGACTTTCTCACAATATGGGGATTCTTAGTTGAAAGGCTATTCTCATCTTTGAATCTATGAGCTATCTAATGAATGAATGTTGGGTTTGAGATGGATACTCATCCATGAGTTGAGGCGGGGTATCTAGTAACAATCTCTTATCTCATAACAATGAACTAAAGTAATGAATGTTAAGTACTCCATGGGGAATACTGCTAAGCACCGAGAGGATATTTATTGAGATGGATACTCATCCATGAGTTGAGGCGAGGTATCTAGTAACAATCTCTTGAGATGGATGCTCATTCGTGAGTTTAGGCGGGGTAGCTGGTAGCAATCTCCCTATCCCATAACTATGTGCCCACATAGATTTATAGCTAGTGGATCCACCTAAGCTAAATTTTAACGGTCCTACCTTAGGCAAGTAGGAATCCCTTATTCGATGTGGGTAACATCGGGATTCTATGAATTGCTCACATGGTCTATGTCGGTTAAGGCTTACCCCCACAAAGAATGATAATGAACTATGGCTTCTCAAGAATGCACTACTTAGTGTGGGTGGTAGTATGAGATGTCATCCATGCATTGCACAAGTAGGCTTTAAGAGTAGCCATGGTGTGTTCTTTTATGTTATAATGTATTATGATCAAGGATATGAGTTAGGTACTATGGTTACTCAAGAAGTTCTATGAAATGTGGGTGGTATAGTATGGGATGTCATTGATGCATTGCACGAGTAGGCTTTGAGAGGGCTATGGTGTGCTTTTCAATGTCATAATGTCTAATGAAATGAATGTGCTTATAATGATGCTAGTGAGAATGTTGACTTAAATGCTTAATGTAATGATGCATGCTTTACTTGGATTGTATTATGAGTTACTTTCCTTGTCATGACTTATGAAATGTGATTGTTCCTTTTGCATGAGTATTGTCTAAAGATGAGAAGGAAGAATGGTAAGTTCATCTAAGGTGGCCTCAAAATGGTACTTAGTAGGAATAGTAGTATGGGATGCTATCGTTACATTGCACAAGTATAACTTAGGGTTACCTAAGGTGATGGTTCTAATGTGATTAAATGGCTTATATGTTGAATGTGATTGCATCTTATGCCTTTTATACTAAAGTTCATGTTGTTTCTCAAAATTGGCATATAGCATGGTTTTCAACCAAATTATCCTTTTTAAGCATGGTTTTTGCATGGCTATCATACTTAGTACATTTTTGTGTGCTAACCCATATTTCTACATTTTTACAATAGTGTAGGGTTTGGAGACTTGATGTTTTATTCTTGGAAGATAGGTTTTTAAGGAGCAAGAAGTTGAAGATTTGGTGAGTCCTCATAGTTTCGAGGAAGAACCCACTATTTCCTTTATGTCTTTTATTATATGTGTAGAGCTTTTGTATGGGCTATGTCCCAAAGTTTTATTCAAAGTGTTGTAGATGGTTTGAGACAAAGTATAGAAAGACTTCCACTTGCTTTATGAAAATGACTTCGATTGTAAAGAAAAGTTTTAAATTCCGCACAATTTTCCTATGTTCTTATGTTATGAATGCTATGAGGCTCTTCGAAGTCTTATACGTCGTGTTACGTCTAGGGGGTACCCCTGAGTCGTAACACTTGCGCCTCTCCTAACTTGGGGTGTGACAAATTATTTCCTCCAATTTCAACTTAGTTATTTTATTTTTATTTTTTATTTGTTTAAAATATAATATTTTTCTCCTTTTTAATAACTCTTTAGTTCTTACTTTTTATATGCCCTATTTGAAACCACAAAATTGTAAAACATTTTATTCATTTTTATTATGAGTTGTAAAAACTAAAAGAGTGTTGTTCTTATAAAAGAGTAGTAGTGTTTTGACACTATTAAATTTTTATCAATATTATTGTATTATTTACTCAGGTAACATGTTTACCTCATCTTAATATTTGGTGTCATTGTTACTCTCTTGCTATTGTTATTTAGCGTGGACATTATCCTAGATATTATTATCATTTTGTCCAACAATATGGTATCAAAGCCATGAAAAATAATAGTTCATTTTATTTTTAGTACCCCTGTCTCACAAGAGAAAATTATGAAAAATAGTGTCTACGAATGAAAGTCATTCTTGACTCTCAAAATGTTTGAGACATTGTTGACAAAGAGTATACAAAACCCGTTAATGAGGAAACTTCGTCTCCAAATGAAAATTGTCTTGTTAAAGACATGAAAGAAAGATCAACATGCCCTCACTCTCATCTATCAATTTTTGAATGATGGCATGTTTGATAAGGTGGCTTATGCAACCACCACAAAAGAAGCTTGGGATATTTTACATAATTCTCTCCAAGGAGTTGATAAAGTAAAGAGATAAAACCTCAAACTCTAGGGTTGATTTTGAAGTTTTAAAACTGAAAGAATTCGAATCTATTTTGGATTTTTGTTCTAGATTGATGGTTGTTGTAAATCAACTAAGAAGATACAGAGAGGAAGTAGATGATCTGTGTGTGGTAGACAAGATTCTTTGTTCTTTAACACTTAAATTTGATTATGTGGTGTGTTCTATTGGAGAGTCTAAATTTTTTTATTCTATGACAATAGAGCAATTGGAAGGTTCTTTAAGAGCCCATGAAGAAAAGATAAAAAGAATAAAATATGAGCCACTAGAGCAACTTCTTAAAACTCAAGCATCTTTCAAAGGATTTGAAGGTGAAATAAGTTACAAAGGAAATGGACAATGGCAAGGTCATGGCGGTCGTGGAGGGCGCGAAAGAGGAAGAAGTTATATTAACAAATTCAACAATGAAGATAAAAATCACCAGTCATTCAGAGGTCGTGGTTGTGATCAACGAGGAGGTAGAGGACGTGGAGCCTATCAAGGTACTAACAAAATAAGATTTGACAAATCTAAAATTAAGTGTTATAAATGTCATAAAAGTGGACATTATTACTCTTGGGAATGTCAGAGTAATGTTGAAGAAAAATCTAATCTAGTTGACTACAACAAAGACGAAGATGAGTCAACATTATTATTGACACTCAAAGAAAAAGATACAGACGATTGCAATTTATGGTATCTTGACAATGGAGCAAGTAATCATATGTGTGGCCACAAAGACAAGTTTGTGGAGATAAACACAAACTTGAAGTACTTGTCTTTGTCCTCTCACATTGTCTAGTTTCCACGCATTCAAACTACCATTTGGCGAACTCTATGAGAATCTAGGATGCCTTTGTCCCATTGCATTGAAATTGTTTCCTCCTTGATAGTTCTATCTATTAAAGTTTCCAACATAATTAACCTCTTCATTTGCTAGTGGCCCTTGTTGACATTCATGAGTAGAATATCCCTCTGCACAATAATCACACATTATTGATTGTGTCATTTGAGCCTAGGATAGAGCCAACTGTTTCACATCATTCGCAATCGATGCAATTTGGGATGCAAAGTAGTGTAAATATCAACTTGGTGCACCCCTGCACTCTTTTTCCTTTCAGAATTCTCTGCAACCTACTGATTATAATCCCTTGCAAGTTCATTAAGGATTTCAATTACTTCTTCATCTATCTTTTTCATGATCGATCCTTCCATAACATTGTTTAGTATCCTCTGTGACATAGTTGATAATCCTTCTAAGAAATTTGTCAACTGCAACCTTGACTCAATTCCATTATGTGGACACTTTCTCAACAATTCCTAGAACTTTTCCCGTGCTTCAAACACTATTTGAGATTCTAGTTGACTGAAATTATTGATCTCCTTTCTCATTCTAGTTGTTTTTGCTGCTGAGAAATACTTATCAAGAAACTTTTTCATCATTTCATTCCAGGTGCGGATTGATCCAGAAGGTAAACTTTGTAGCCAAATCTCAGCATTATTCTTCAAAGTGAAAGGAAATGTCCTCAAGTATATAGCATCGTCCGATGCTCCATTATGGTGAAAAGTGTTGATGATTTCATCGAAATCCATCATATGACTGGTTGGATCCTCATTTTGCTTCCCTCTGAACACACAATTATTTTGTATTGCTTGAAGAACACTATGCTTGATCTCAAAGTTATTTGACGCAATAGGAGGACATCTCACACTAGACTGCTCTCCATTGTAATTTGGCTTAGCATAGTTTCCTAGTAATCTCTCTACCCTGCCCTGCCATTATTTTGATCCATTTGACCTTCTACTTCAACAGAAGGACGGTTGTTTCTTTGGTTAATTAACCCCAGGATGTTCAACATCATCATCAAGTCCCTGGTGCCCGATTTAAGTCACCAGGATTGAGTAGGTCATTCAAAGCCATGTTACCGACGTTATTATCACCCATTGTATTATGACTTTGAAACTTTTCTGAACCCTTTTTGCAAGTTCCTTCTTAAGCAGACGTAAAGCTTTTTCCAACTCCGGATTGTATTCGAGAACTTCTTTTGAGGAAGATCGTGTCATAGACCAAAGTTATTGTTAATTCTAGTTGCCTGCGATAATATGAACTTGAGATGTAAAAAATAATAATTTAAAAAACCTGAATTGATACACAAAACTCTATTGAAAACTACTTGTTGCCAATCTCCGACTGCGGCGTCAAAATTTGACGAGCGCAAAACACAATATAATTAAGCGCTTGCAAGTCAAAGATAGTATAGTATAAAGATCGTCTAACAGAGGTTGTTCTAGTAGAAATTCAATATAATTTCTTTCAGTATTATTAAGAAAATCAAATCTTGAAAATTGTGTGGTAAAATCACCATGTTAAAAAATGTAAATTATTAGCACTGATTATCTAACAAACAGTGAAACGGATATCAAAAATTGATTATCAATTAAGGAACTTAGGGATGCAAACAATGTGATGGCAAGGTTGCAAAACTTTAGGATATGCTATAGATCAAGGTTCACAAATAAATACTCTTGCTTCTTACGAATAAATACGTTGATTACTATTTCAATCAATAAGTAAAATACTTCTTTCGAATGAATTTGACTTCCAATAAATTAGTAATGTAAACAAAGTGAACTTATGCACAGATGCATCGAAAAGGCAAGGTCTAGGAAAGCTTCTTGCTAATACGTTCTAACTCCAATCCTTAACAACAAATTCTCAAGCTCTTTCTATTACTTCACGAAGCTATCAATCAAGAATTGGACCATAAGATGAAAAGATAATAATCCAAATACCTTTCTTTAGATTAAAATGCAAAGCATGACTAACTTTTCAATACCAATATGAATTAAGAATTCATGGTTCTATACATTCGAACAAAAGCAAAATTCAATATTAGCAACCCTACATCATATTGTTTTTGCCTTGATTAGAATTTACTCCGTAGAAATAAACAAGTTTACAAAAATATAGAAAAAATTAGAAGACATTACAAACAACTTTTAATCCCAACTTTCGTTTTGGATTAGAGTGGTGTACCCTTCTTCGTTCTTCCTTCTTCTTTCTTGCTTCTTGTCATTTTTTTGCTTTTTCCAAGATGCTCTAATCTTTGGGATCAGTTTTCCATATAAAGCACGGGGTCTTCTTCCTTAAAATTTCAAAAATATCGTTCTTTAACATTATTTCGTCAAGTTCCCACGCGATCGCGCAACGGAAATTACTTTGAGCAGCCGATCGCGCAAGGCTATCAACTGCCAACTCCCATTCTTTCTTGCCCATACGATTGAAACTTGATGATGCGCGATTGCATGGGTCTTTTCATTCCCATAAAGTGTAATTTTCTATATCTTTTGATTCGTTTAGCTCTAATTTTGGGCCTAACTTCACCTTACACATTTATCAAAGAAATTAGCAATAGCTGCACAATATAAGGCCAAAATAACTAAAAAATCCTTTCAAATAGACCCAATAACTCAAGACTATTACTCTCATCATAGAGCTCAAGTATGTGAAACCTCATGATCAAGTTGCGGATATCTTTACAAAGCCTCTCAAATTTGAAGATTTTCAGAGATTGAGATCAAGCCTGGGAGTAAAGAAGAAAAATCAAAATTAAAGGAGAGATTTGTGGGAACAAAGCTTGACAACAACTAATTTGGCAGTCACACTTGTGGAAATTACTAGTCACAAATGTGAAAAATTGACAACCACATTAGTGGAAGCTGGTAGCCAAGTTTTGATAGAGTTTTGATGGAGTTTGACAACCAAACTTTGTGAAAATTGGTTGTCACATTTGTTTCACTAATGATGTAATCAAGAGGTTCAAAACTCTATAAATGTAGTAGTAATTGAACATTTGAAGACACGCCAAAAATAGAAAAAGCAATAGCGAGTAGAGAGAGTAATCCACAAACTATTTCTTAGTTTGTGAGAAAATAGTGTGAAAGTAATATTATTATGAGTTGTAAGAAATAAAAGAATTGTTCTTATTAAAGAATAGTAGTCTTTTGACACTATCAAGTTTTCATCAATATAATTGTATTACTTACTCGGGTATCATATTTAACACATCTTAATATTTGATGTCGACGTTACTCTATTGCTATTACTATTTAGCGTGGACATTATCTTGAATGTGATTATCATTTTTTTCAAAAATTTTAATATAAGTTCATAAGACTAAATTTTTATTAAGCTTGAGTAAATTATTAAGTGAGAAAAATAAATTTAAAAAATGGAGTATATGTATATTACTTTCGAAATAATTTGGCTTTCAGGGATATCGGATTATTACATACATTATTATATACCATTAATTACCCAAAAAGACCATTCGGTCATCGTAATTGCAAAAAAAAAAACAAAAAAGGAAAAATTTTCAAAATGTCAATATTTTGACATTTAATAGGACTCCTTAGCTACACTTTCAATATTTATTTAAGATGTCAATATTTTAGTTTGTTATATATTTGATTTATTGATTTATGTATTTTTTTTTATTTGTTTGATTTGCAAGAATATAATTATTGTATACCAATAAATTTTACATTTTATTTGCTCACTTTACCATTCAAATTAAAATTGGTATTTTACTTTCATAGTGAAAAATACAAATCTACAAATTGTATCCTAGTAATCAAAATTGTATTTCATGACTGCCAAATATATTTTTCTTTTATTTGTATTACAAAAATATTACTGATTATATCCCAATATAATCTAATCATTACATATAAATATGATTTATGAAAGGAAACAAGATTCTGGTAAAAAATAGCATACATAGTGAAAATAATACAATCTGTTGAGGAAAGATATAATATTCTAAAAAAAAATCATACATATTGAAAACAATACAATCTATTGAGGAAGGATACAATATTCTAAATAAAAATATACAAACTGGTTGTGAAAAAAATAAGATACATCTATGCTTAAGAAATACAAATCAATTTGACATACCTATTTGAACGACTACAAACTAAAAAAGAAATACAATGTTCTTGATAAAAATACAAATGTTGAGTAAAAGAAAAACAATTGACAAACAAAAATTAATATGAATACAGTTCTGGTATGAATACAATTTGCAACCTTCTTCTCCTTTGACTCTCTCTTTCTTCTTCTTCTTAGTCTGCTATGTTCTTTTTTTCTGAATTTTTTCACCAAATTCAAATCTGAATCCGTATTCACTTGTGTATATATTAGTAACTCTATAAGCAAAATTCAAATAATATTAAATATGAATGTATAAAAAATCAAACAATATATGGTGTATGAATGCTAATGTAGATTACTACAATCTATAAAATCTCAAATATGAAAGTAAAATCACAAACAAAAAAATCGAACAATAGCATTTAAAAGACGAAAAAATTCGCAATACATAAAAGAGGGAAATCTCATAAAATACTTGGTGAATATGAAAACAACCTCACAAAAAAATTGAACAATATTGTTTAAAAGACGAAAAATCCGAAATACAAAATACTTGGTGAATATAAAAATAAAATCACAAGAAATCTCACAAAATACTTGTTGACTTCGAATTTACCTCTATCAATGGGTGAAAAATCTTTTGAATTAATTGTGAGATTTCTTGAACAAAGTGTAGAAAATTCGAAGAGTTGATTTTTTTGAACAAGAAAAGGAGATAACAATGGTGAAAAGTGAAAGAGAGAGAAATGAGCAATTATGGGTAAAACCTAGAAACAGAGGTAAGTGGGTAATGAGGATATTTTATTTTATTTTTTACGTGATAATGGAGTAAAAAAATGATCCAATTTGGGCCTGATTTGAGAAATAAAAGGAAAGAAAATTAATTATATTAGGATACAATTTATTTTCTAAAATATTGACATATTGACATTTTTAATAATTATTTTAAAGTGTAGATGTTTTTAATAATTATGTTAGTAATTGTGACTAGTTTGCTAATTTTCCCAAAAAAAATAAAATAGCCAAATCTTTTTTAGACCTTCATCGACTTCGTCCTTGTTCTTTCTCCTCTTTTTTCTTTCATTTTCTTCTTCTTCATCTTTTTTAAAAATTGATGTATCGTGGACGTAGATCGTTTCAAGTGAGTTACTTTTTTTATTTAAATATCAAGAAGATTTTATATTTAAAGTTTGGGACTGTATAGAAGTGATTTTGAGTTGATCGAGCTTGGACAGTTAATGTATATTTTATGTATAATTAGTGTATACTTTATAAATAGTTAAGCTATCTTCAACCTTTTGAGTATATATTATAATGTAGAGTATAGTCAGTGTATAGCTCATGTATAACTAAGTTACATTGTATAATTCGTATATATTTTTATGTCTTTTCACAAGCTATATTATATAATCGAGTATGTACTTTTACTATTTTTTTATGTAAATAAAAACAGGATTATATTTATCATAAACGAATACTCTTTATATATATGGGCAAAAGGGAGTATATTTTAGGAAAAATTAGAGAAATCTCACATTTTAGTTTACTTATTACCATTATCCCCTATAAGTTTTACAAATTTCCAAAATCCCTTATTTTCACGCATCAGATTAGTGTATCTTGTGCAACAGATTAATGTATCAGCGCTTATATTATTGTATCTCGCGCATCAGATTAGTGTATCATGTATAAAATGTAATGTATCTTACTTAACGATTAATGTATCTCGCACATTAGATTAATGTATCAGGACTTATATTATTGTATCTGTTTGAGGAATTTCTGTAATTATAATTTTTTAAGGAATAAATTATAATTTTACCTTAAAAGTATGTGATTTATGTAATTTGCCCTATATTTTAGCCTCAAGAATTTGTGGGGAATTTGTATAAGTAGGGCGAGTCACCTCCCGATTGTAAAACAAAGTGCAACGTGTCAAACATAAAAGTAAAGGAACAAAAAAAACTGTTATCTCGCCGCTCGCCGTGTGCATATCCTGAAAAAACTATACAATTTATTATCAGTACTGAGAAATGTTACAATGGATTTTGGCGGATCTGTAGCGGAATCACAACACAGGCATGAACATCAATTATCTATATTCAAACCCAAAATCTCTGCAAATTTCTCTGTATTTATTTAGATATGTTTCTGTATTTAGAAACACTAATTCGGTTCTGTTTTGTCGTTAAATGTTGTGATTAAGTGGTACGTAATACTTAGTAGTGTAAGGCAGGTAAAAAATTGATTCATAGTGTGAAATTATTTACATTTTCATTACTAGAAACAGAGGTCAAATATAAATTTGTGCCACAGAAGCAGCTTAATGGAAAATGCATGGTGGGAAATAGATTCACATTTTTCAGTTGGAAAGATAGTGTTTTTTAAGTAGTGCGTGAAATCCATGGCAGGATTGAGATCTTTAAAAAGGAAGAACGATACACAAAGCATCCTGTGTTACGGGGAAGCTCTACACCCCAAGAGTTACAAGAACTTTCTACTTTCGATTACCAGGGTTTATGGAAGTGCTTTTGTTTTTTCCCCTCTATCGTAACCATTCCAAGCTAATTGCATTGTTGTTTTCAGGTTTGGTTAGTGTTTTAGAGAGAATTGCAACAGAGATCATGTGGCATGGCATCATTTATTAACATCTCTTTCGATGTGAATATTTATAGAGATCTCCACGAGCCTGCTCTCGTAATTGGGGGATGCTTTGTCTTGGTAGCATTGATCCTATCGCTTCTCTTAATTTTTCAGCATCTCAGATACTATACTAATCCATCGGTCAGTACTCAATCAATTTAGGTATATCTTATTTCTTACAATGTAGGATCTAAATTTCCGTTTGCTTATCAGGAACAAAAATGGATCGTCGGGGTCATTTTCATGGTTCCTGTCTATGCAACTGAATCAGTAAGGCACTCTCATTTCTGAATTGTTAATTAAGATATGTATAAAGGAAATAAGGTTCTAATTAGATACTATAATATTATAACGTCTTGCTGCATCTTTCACTATTTCACGAGATACACTAACTTATATACATTGTTTAAACTGATAGACTAAAGCAACTTTTTTGAACTTAAAGCTGTTTGTAAATAAGTAACTTCGAATTCTCGTGAGTTAAATGAATTGGTTCTCCTCTTTTACAGATTTTATCCTTGTGGAACCCAAAACTTTCCCTTGCCTGCGACATATTGAGGAACTGTTATGAAGCATTTGCACTCTATTCTTTTGGAAGTTACTTGATCGCTTGCCTTGGTAAGTCTGATCTCTATTTCCAATGGTGTTGCAAAAATACGAAACATATCTCAAGAACTTCCTATTAGTCTTGTATAACCAGATAACAGTGAATCAAAATACCTGAAATGTTTTGATATTTTAACCGTGGCAATTGTCAACCTTTCCCTTGGTACCTTAGACGGAAAAAGAGTTTCTCTAACTTAGCATGTTAATGGACTGTGTGTTTAAGTTTGTGGGGTCTACTACATGCAGTCCTTAAATTTTTTTACCAGGGTATAACTTGCATGATATGGATTTGTGGCAGGGGGTGAGCGACAGGTTGTTGAACTGCTCGAAGATGAATCAAGGAAACAAATTAGCCAGTCATTGCTAGGAGGAGAGGAGAAACCCGTGACACAAAAAAGGACGTTGTATAACTTCATTTTCCACCCATATGTCGTGGGGAAGCACTTGTTCACTATAGAAAAATTTGGTCTTGTACAATATGTATGTCAAAGGGGAAGAAAGTTCCATAGTTACGTTGCTGAACTCAGTATCTTCATACTAATGTCATTGTGTTCCGCAGATGATTTTGAAGACGGTCAGTGCATTCCTAGCTCTTATTTTGGAGATTTTTGGGGTATATGGTGATGGAAAGTTTAACTGGCACTATGGGTATGCCATTTTCTCCATCTAAATTTTACGTATCGTATAAATTGTGAAGTGTGAGAAACAACTACACACATTAAGCACCACATATAGCTGTGTAATTTAAACACCATTAGTGTCATCACAGCTACATTTATCTGGATTCCGAAGGATCCTTCTTCAAAATGAAATCTGTTGACTGCCAATAGTTGATGAGCTAACTCATGTATAATTCTGTATTGCACTCGTTAATATCAAAGTTAATGATAGGGGATTTAATGTGCATTTTTCTTTTTCTTTTTTTCAGATAATAAGGATATGATGAACAATTGATCATCAAAGCATTCTTCTTTCCTTTTTCATGTAGTTTAATGGTCATAATTGTTCATTTTAGCTTTGAGACGTATCTTTCGGAGTTCCTATATGACGCTCCTCATTTAGCATTCAAGTCCTTGTATCAGGATGAAGGTGGACCAAAGATCTCTTTTCCTCACATCCACTTTCTCCTGGAACCAGATCCTTGATTAGCAGCAACAGGAGCTAGCCTGTTTTCAGCATTTTAAAGAAAGTGAAATGATAGTAGGTAGTGAAAAATGCATTGTGTAAGATAGAGAATGATATGACAGTGGATAATTCGAAACTCAGTGTAGTTTACAATTGAAGAGGTCACAATTGTAAACTACCAATCGAAACTCACTCTGAGAGATTGCGATTGTGACATCTTCAACTGCAGACCTTTGACAAATTTATTATCAATTGGTAGCTTACAATAAATCAGTGTAGCAGCAATTTTTGCCTGGAAGCTCAATTTTTTCTGTTATAGGACTTTGATACATGCTTATTAAGGACATGACTCTAGATTGGAAGGTTTGGAGGTCGAAGATTAGGTAGAAGGTTCGTAGGTGGCCAAGTGTTGTCGTACTGTGTGGGAGAGGCAAGGGGCTAGCCTCATCTCCTCTACTCCTTGTAGTAGTAGTAGTATTTAGTAGTCGTGTAGTTTCTTATTTTACAATGTCTTACTGTCTGTTGCTTTATTTGTCTTAGATCTTGCTATTTTGCTGTTATATTTTCTTGCAACCCTACTTCGATAACTTCACTTTTGATCCAAGGATCTATCGGAAATAACCTCCCTACCCCAAAAAGGTAGGATAAGGTCTGCATACATCCTACCCTTCCCAAACGCCACATGTTGCTGTTGTAGTATAGGGCACTGATATATCACTCTTGTCTGCTTATTTCTCCTTGCAGATATCCCTATATCACTGTGGTACTAAACTTCAGCCAGATGTGGGCATTATATTGTCTTGTCCAATTTTATAATGTGACTCACCATAAACTCCAGTCGATAAAACCACTAGCAAAATTCATTAGCTTCAAGGCCATTGTTTTTGCAACATGGTGGCAAGGGGTCGGTATCGCCTTGTTGTGTTCTTTAAGGGTGCTCCCGAAGGAACGAAAGTTCCAGACTGGATTGCAAGATTTTCTGATCTGCATAGAGGTAGGTATTCTTTGCTTTTTAATTCCATGGAAATGCTTTGAGTTCTATAGTCAGTGAAAGCTATAATATCTTCTGCTACATCAAATCATCTTCATGTACTGAATGAAATTCGAACATGTCAGGGACACATTGTTTAGTAAATTGGGTGAAGAAATATTGATTATCTGATGGTCGAAGAACAGTGAACAAATAAACTTGGCCCAGGTCTTATGGTTTAAGAGTTCTTTAGATGTGAAGGGCTACCGAACCTAAGGTCTTTTCTCTTGGATATTAGCAATATCATTTTTTTCACACAGAAGCTTTGAAGTGTTTTCCATCTTGAAAAATCATGCTTTTCGATTTTCTTCCTTCTGATTTTGTACCTTAGTAGGTTGATTGAACTGGCACAATCATCTGCATTGTGAATCGCATTAATACAAGGAAATTGTTATAAAAATATGATATGCTCAAAGTAAGACTGGAATGCAATTTGGAAACTGATTCTATGCTAAAATTTTCATGAAGCACAATCTAAGAAAGTGGAATTATGCAGAGTGGAAGATTTTATTGGACATCGGCCCTGAGATATTTAACTCTCATTTCTACAGATGGCTATTGCTGCTATTGCTCATGTTTTTGTCTTCTCCTCATCACCGTATCACTATGTGCCAACATCTGTATATGAAGAGTTTACTGCCCAAAAGGCTGAAACAACTCTAAATATAGAAGATGGAGAGAAATCAGCCGTTGTTGAAAAGATAGAAACTAAGGCTGAGGTTCCAGGGACAAGTGTTAGAGAAAGTGTTCAGGACATTGTTGTTGAAGGAGGTCAAAAAGTAAGGCCTTTTCTGTTTTGTTTTTTTACCCCCGCCACCTCTTTGCTCCCTTGGTGACTTGAACTCATAATCTTAAGGGCTGGAGGTCGCAACCCCTCTTGTCTAAAAGTAAGATCTTTTCAGCACTTGCTCATTTGTTCTTGAAGTATCATATCTAATTGCAACATATACTAAAACCAATGGAACAGGTTGTGAAGGATGTAGTTTTGACCATAAACCAAGCGATGGGGCCGGTAGAGAAGGGTATGACAAAGATCCAAGAAACTTTCCACCAAACATCAGTCGATGACGAGGAAGAAGAAAAACAAGAGACAGAAATTATGATTGAAGAACAAGAAGAGAATTCATCAGGCGAAAACAGATATAAACGAGAGACGGAGATTAAGATTGAGGAAGAAGAACATAAATTATCAAGAGACAACAGATCTCAGGTGTCTGTATCGCGAGATAAAACAAGTTGATAGACAAAAGATTGTCAAATCAGGTATTTAAATCATCATGTTCTTACTTAGCAGGACTTGTAGATAACAGTTTTTTTTTTCTTTCTGTTATTGGTAATACGTACATTTCTTACCTTTAGGGGAACCTTTTGTAGAGTGCACATAGTGAGATTCATTATCATGTTTCATAGAGTAAATTGCTCAACTTGATAAATTTATCTCCTCAAGTTACTTTTCTTTGTTTTATAGCAATAAAATCACTTTACGATTCATCATTTGTTGCTTTAAAAGTCACCATCTCCCGAAATTTACATAAAACCAATGGAAAATCCATTTGATATATTAACATGATCTCTGTGTAATAGTTTTTACCTCGTTGTTTGGATTCTTTAAATTGCAATGAATATCGTGTTATAAAGATCTCTCTTGTAACTTTATTCTCAAAAGAAATGCATCACTTTATTTGCACTCTATTGTATGAGCCGTTATCTTTGGTAGCAGTGAATTTACACCTAAAGGTAATTTAAATGTCAGAAAGATTAACCACTCAATTGTTATAGATTTTGCAGTTGAAGTTGACACAAGTAAAACTAGTAGTACGTATAGAGAGAAACAAATGAAATATTTAAGGGGGTGTTTGGGTGGCTTTATGTAAGTTTTCGGAGAGTGTGACCGTTAAGAAAAAGAAATAAATCGTTATGTGATTTTATCCTTATAAAATCAAGAGAAGTGACTTTAATAGATAAATTCATCAGACTAAATGATTATGTGAGAAATATAATTTATTTTCACGGATGTGCTTTTTCAGTATTATATTACTTTTAAAATTTAGGTTTTAATAGATGATTAACAAAATTTCGTCAATAAAATTTGACTAGTTCAGTTGTTCAATAAGTAGGCGTTTAGACATGAAATTTGAACAGAAAAGTGTTTTTAAGTTTAAGTCGAAGTTAATTAATAATATTTGTAGTTAGAAATTATATTTGGGCATGCATTAACAATGTCTTGGAATATACACAAATGACTGCATATTCTCCTCTTTCTTTTTAAAAAAAAGAAGAAGTTGTCCAACCTCTTAATAACGATTAACGAGTCGTTTGCCTGCAATAAGTAACTTTAGGAGATCTAAGAATACATGGCCGTAACCGTCAAATATTCTCGACTTTTATCAGGAAAAAAAAATCAGAAAAGTATTTCTGTTTGACCAATTCATTTGAGAAATACTTTTATTCGTTATTGATAAATAAATTGTATTTGACTTATCTTTTTTTAAAATACCTTTGAATGTCAAATTATGATAAGAACAAGCATAAAAAAAAAAAAAATAGTCCTTTCTACGATACACGTAGTAATTATTCATCCACTTTCCAAGCGCTCTTAGCTTATAGTGATAGGATAAAAATTTTGTATCTTGTTTCGTTGTCATGTTTGAGATAACTTATCCCACCATTTATATCATAGTGATGGAATAAGTTATCTCATATACATGGTGTGATAAGTTATCTCAGGATAGCTAATCCCATGATAACTAATTCTGAGATAACTTATTTTCAACCAAACATCCGTTAAAAAAGTGGGGACTAAGCACCCACTTTGGCCCTCGCAAGCGATGACAAAGCACAATGATAACGGAACTATCACTAATCAACCTCGAAACTTGTGTTGACCTGCAGCTACTTGATAGTACTCAAGTGCAATCTAGGATAGGCTTTTAACAGGATCTATATACTAGCATTTTTTATAAGTGTCAGGATCCAGACCGTCGTGATTGACACTCACACTAACCCTAGTAGGAGAACCATTACTACAATCCAAAATAAACAACTCAACAAAAAACTAAGACATTTAAAAATACGGAAGTAAGTTTAAATGACCAAAAGAAATACGGAGTTCCCATAAATTCCAAAGGTTTAAACAAATAACTTAACCAAACTAATGCAGAAGTCTTAACTCTTAGAACCTGAAAGTCATTGTACCAAAACTCTAACAAGGAACCATAAGTCTAAAGAAAATGGGTACAACCCAATTAAACATACGAATAACTAACTAGAAAGTCTGAGTCCAAAAAGAGTGGACTAAAACATAGAGAACTCATGGCAGCCTGGAAGAACTAGCTCACCTTTGAATTCGAATCGATCACTGGTCTTCTAAACGAGGTTTGTCAATAGCCGCCTGAAGATGCCCTGTAGAAAGAGCAAGTGCAGTATCAGTATACAATCACAGTGTACTGGTAGGATCACGCAGCTATCCCAATAAGTGAAACATATGCAAGTAACCACAACATTATAAAACATGCATATACTGAACATATACAATATTAGTCATCTCTTACGAAAAATGTACAATTTCACAATCCCAAGATATACAATTATGCCAAGTCATTGGTCCTCTCACGGAACCCATACCCAAACTGTTAGTGTACCGGTACGTGGTACCCGATCCAAGTTAGTGTGCCGGACATGACACCCGATCCCATATATGCGCTGGAACGTGGCACCCGATCCAAGTTAGTGTGTCGAAACGCAACACCCGATCCATTCAACAAGCCACAATCACAATCACAATGTACATTCTCATAATCATACAATCAAGTCATGATTCATGGCATACAATTATTCAATCATCCTCATTTACAAATAGTGTGATTAATAATGCAACATTCGCATACATACATACATGCATTATAAAGAAGTAACTACAAATACATATCACACCAACATGAAATCACATTCATCACCTACCTCGAACAAAACTTGAATTCCCTAAGAAACTTGATTCTTCCCTTTCCGGATTCTTTCTGCTTGTTCTTGGTCTACAAACAATCATAATAAAGCGAGGATCAATAAACAAGACTTAATTACCCGGATTATAACCAATAACATCAACCCTAGGCCAAACCTTTGACCCCCATACCTAGGTTAGGGTTCCTTCAACCATAAATCACATATCAAAACCCTCCCCCATCGATAATTACCCAAGAAACTAGTTCTACGAATAGAAAAATGGATTCGGGAAGTGAAAACCTTACATTTACCTAAAAAATGGTGGAAAACTGTCAAGAAAGCACCTGGGGTCGTTCCTTATCTCTCAAAGTCGAAACTTGCATAGTAAAATAATTTTGGGGTTTATTTTCGACTTAATTTGTGATTGACCCGCTATGGCAGGCCCCATCCCGCCACAGCGACCCCGCCCTAGCGGTAATAATCCCACTACAGTGGCTTGCACGGAACTAGTGAGTCGATTTAAGAGTTTCAAACCCCCATTTCACAACACACATTCATCCCATGACACTTAGACAATACCCGTTCACGCTAAGATCAGTTTCGGGAGTTCTACTCGCCCGAACTCAATTTCGTAAAGTCGTACTGATTCCTTAACGCCTTAGCTATCTACTCATGTAATCAAATTCCTTATTAAATCACCCAATCATTATAAGATTTCCCTATACTCACATGACTCCGATTTCGTCCAATTCTGGACTAGGCTAGAAAATCTCAAGTTACTACGAAAAAGTTTTTCGACCTAAAATTTTTCCCTGCTGGCTTTTCCATAACGATGAAATCAGGTCATTACAATAGATACCAATTTACCCATCACTCGTCCCCGAGTGACAAACTAGGAGAAAAGGGCTAAAGCAAGAGTAGAGTAGTAGCTGAATCGTTGAACCACTGGGGATACTTGTCCTGCATGTCCTTAGCTTCCGGACATCGCGATCAAGAATTTCAACCGGTTCTTCCTCATATAGAAGGTCTTGTTTAACAAAACTGAGTCTCACTTTATGATATAATCTCCGTCCCCAAACCAACAAATTGAATACCTACACATCTTCTCATACAATGCCTCAATGAAGTCATCACAATACTCGAGTGATAATTATTATTTTATGTACACTTAACTAACAACAAAGCTATTCCCAATAACCACCAAAGTTGATCGTGCACATGTCTGCAACATGTTATCAAGGTCTTTGACACAACCATCAGGACGAATTATTTCTCACATAACCATGACAAACTTCTAAATCAATACTCGCTACAATTAGAGGTGGACTTGAACCAACCAACACACATTCATAATACTCAAACAATCATAGTTCTTATCAACATCTCTTTCTCACAACATAAATTTTCATGAGCTTAAGTTATAAAAATTTGATCTTTAGACATCAGATACTCATCGAGGGATATGTCCAAACATACAAACCCTCTAACAACACTATCGAGAAGCTAGATTTAGTAATTGTATGTTACCTCTTAAGAATAGTAGAATTGGACCCAATGATCCACACATTCAACCACACATAATCGATACATGACCTCGACGACAAGATGAATATTAAGATTGTCGGACAACCATAAATGCGCATGGTAGCTCTTCAATAAATTCTCATAACACTACTAAAAAAACTGTGAATACCGACCTCCGGA
>NW_006239692.1:116265-122865 GCF_000226075.1 Solanum tuberosum | reverse complement strand
AAAATTACAATTATAGGTGTTTTCGAAGCACATTTTCAGACATTTTTTAGGTCGTTTCACTAAACGAATGTTGTTGCAGCGTAAATGGTAAAAGTTCAAACAATTATTCTATTTAAAATGAATTATAAATAAACAAATATGTCACATCACTTTATTTATGGTATCAGAGCAAAATTAAAGCAATTTTAACTATGCTCTGATACCACAAAAATAGTGATGTGATATGTTTGTTCATTAAATATTTATGAAAAATTAAAGTAATTTTTTATTACACGTCATTGATTACGTTCATTACATTTTTTAATATTAATTTTATTCGTTACATTGATGAATATTCATTTTAATTATTACTTTTATTAATTCATTTTGGGTTTTAGCACAGTCTAGAAATACAGTTAAATACATATAATAATTATATACACAGATATTTTATTTAACCAACAATTTTGGATCATAGTCTCAAATTCACAATCTGAGCCCATTGTATAATTATTTCCTATATAAGTTTTGATAAAGTCAAAAAATAAGGGTGGTGAATGAATTTTAGTATTAGAATCCATTTTTTCCTTCAGCGAAACTCAAACCACCCCTCCAAAATTCCACAATTTTCATTCATAATTTTCATTTTATGGACAAGTACGTCTATATTATTTTTAAGGATAAAAAATAAGGTCTATATTTAAGTTGACAAGAATGTGCAAATTTGATAATTTGAGTTAACAAAAGTTTATATCAAAAATACAAGAATTATGATGATGTTTTGAAAATTTTTGAAGATTAAATATTTAAATACACAAAAGATGCTTCAGAAGTAGTTTTTTCTACTATTGGAAATATATAAAAGATACATAAACTGGAAATTGCAAATCTGCACAGATAAGTTTTACGAAAATTGTCATAACTCCCTCATTCTAACTCGAAATGAGGTGAAATCAAGTGCGTTGGAAAGCTAACTCAAAGAGCTTAAATTTAATATATTGTGGCCCTTCCAGTTCCTTGTGTGCTAAGAGAAATGCCCCTTTAGAGTTGACCTTGAAAATCGCATTTTTTGCGATTTTCGAATTTTGATACGATTGTTCTAAAATTCGGGTTAGACCCATTTCCTACTCAATTTAACCCCACAAATAAGAATATGAAGTCGAATTTCCGAAATCATGCACGGATTTTGAAATATATGGAAATTACAATTTTAGGTGTTTCCGAAGCACATTTTCGGGCATTTTTGAGGTCGTTTAGTACCTGAACATAACTTTCCTTAATTCGTTTTCCTTTTTATTTAGGATTTGTTTTCTATAAATAGGGCTTGTAAACCTCGTTTTTGGGGATTAGACGTTATTATTCTAGTTTTACCTTGTGACTTTGGAGATTAAGTTGAAACCCTAGTTATTATCGATTTTCTACGTTCATTTGAAGATTTTGGCTTTGCAACTCTAGTTAAAATTCTGGGTTTATTATTCGCTCTACGTAAGTTCATGATTTCTTTATCTAATAGTATGAATTGTGTTCTTTCTATTATGGGTAACTAAACTTCTCAACTAGGGTTGTGGGATCCATGAGCGATTAACAACGTATGAATAGTAAATAAGTAATTCTTGAATAGTGTTTTGCATGCATTGATAATCTTCGTTCAAAGTCTTTTAACGAGTGCACGCGTTAGAGCTCGCCTTGTTGCTACTTGCCGGATCAAGGAGGTAATCAACAAGAAAAGAATTATCAACATAGATTTAGTGTGATACTATCTAATAGGCTAGTGTCGATTGGTGCGAAGTAATAACTAAGCCAAACATCGATTATGATGTCTAATATGAGGTAAAGGTAAGGGTTAGTAAATTATACACACGTAGCCGGATAAAGGTGCGGGGTGAAATTCTCTAAATGCCAGATCAAGGATTTAGAGATACCTAACTTATCACTTTGCATGTAATACACTAGGAAAGGATTGCGATTACTAGAATTACTGCATTATGAGCTTGTGGTGAACACGTATACCCTAGTTAATTTTCTCATCTTGATAACAACCGAATTGACTTTTGTTTATTGATTACTTACTGAATTCTTACAATTTGTTCACAAATCCCCCCCCCCCTTTTATTTCTTGTTTCTGGAAGTACTTTGGCTAATTGAATATAATTGTTGGTTAAAGTAAAGTCTGAACCATTTTCCTCATGGGATCGACCCCAACCTACAAGTTGAGTTCTTTACTTGATAACGATCGCTTATACTTCTTTAGGGAGGTGTAATTTGAACGTATCAAATAGGGACAAAGGCAACAAGAAGAACAATGGTAAATAGAAAAAAGGAGGAACATCACTCAACAACAAGTTATAATGGATCTAACCAAGAAGGCTGAACAACAATATAACACACAGACATGTATAGTCTCTATCCTTACACAAAATACTTATATTGATCTGATGTACAGGAACCATTAGAAGTGTTGGATATACACACTAGAAGTAAGGTGGACAGCAGGGTACAACTTGCTTCCGAAACTTCTGGCAAAGGGAAGCATAATAATACGGAATCAATAGCTTTGCCAATGACTATCACAAAAACAGGCCATTTTCAAAGCAAGGAAAGGACTAAATATGTTGATCTAATTTTGACAGGTATTGACTCAATGCTCCCATCCCCTGAACCCCTTGATAATGTTGTTAATGTTGTTGAGAATATTGTTGAGGAAGTTGTTGGAGGTATGGATGGGAGGGTACATGAGACACATACTAATCTGCAAGAAGGGCTACCAAAAGGGAGGGGGGAGCTGCCTCATGCTATGCATGAGGATGAGGCTGACCATAGTAGTGACTATAGAGCCCCTGTTACCCCTATTGCTAGCCATAAAAATACAGGGGAAGAAAGAGATATTGATATTGGTCAACATAAGGATAAGTTTAATAATAAATCAGGAGGAAGGTTGAGTAAAAAAAAAAGAGATGCTATTAAGAAGAGATAGAATTCGGAGCAGGTTTCAGATAAGGGTCACAAAACAGAACAAGGTGTCAACAAGGATAGACAAGGTAGGCCAATTCCAGATGATTATGGGGCTGTGAATTATGAAGATGAGATGGATTCGAATGATCATTCCATTGAAGAATCAGGTGAGGAAGAGAGGAAGACAACAACGAACAGGCTTATCAAAATCTTGGTTTCAACTCTAGGGATAAATGGCCTGAGGAAGTTCATGAAATAACAGCAAAACAATGTTTATCCCCAAGAGGTAGGAAACAAAGCAGACAGACTCAACATACTACCACCAGTACTTCTGCAACCCCTAGCAGGCCCATCACAAGGTCCAAATCCAAAGGGTTTTAATGATTAAGGTCCTCTATTGGAATGCTAGGAGTATCAACACCCAAGGTTCTTTGGAAAGGCTTCAAACACTCAAGAGATTGCATCAATTATCTCTGATTGCAGTGCTTGAACCCTTTGCAGATAAGTCTCGAATCAACATGGTGAGAATTCAACTTCAAATGGATCATGCTGTCAGTAATCCTAATGCAAAGATTTGGTTGTTTTGGTCTAATGAAATCACTAGCCATATTCTTGAAAATCATGAGTAACATATCACAGAAAGTTTCAAGCATCCAGATCTCACTGAGCAATTCATGATGTCCTTTATTTATGCTAAATGTAAGGATTATATGAGGAGAGCTCTTTGGGATAGGCTTCTGTTTTATGCTAGTATGGATGTACCTTGGTGTACAATAGGAGATTTCAATGTTATCACATCTATAGAGGAGAAGCTTGGGGGAATTCCTTATAACATGAACAAGAGCTTTGAGTTTATTAGTATGATAGAAGAATGTGGTTTGACTGATTTAGGTTACACAGGACTTCCATTCACATGGTGAAATCAAAGGGATGCACAAGCTAGAGTTTGAAAGATATTGGATAGGTCCATGGTTAATGAAAAATGGTTAGAGGTTATGCCTCAAACTACTATTGATCACTTATCTTCTGTTGGTTCTGATCACAGTCCTCTGTTGATGGAATTGACTAGAACAAATGAGAGTCATACAAAGTACTTCAAGTTTCTACATTTTTGGGTTGACAATGATTCCTTTATGGAGACTGTGCAACAATGTTGGGATAAGGGGGTCAATGGTAATCCTATGTGGAAAGTGCATCAGAAACTTAAAAGGTTGACATCTACACTTAGCAAATGGTCAAAAAAGGAGTATGGTGATATATATGTTAAAGTAAAAGAGTATGAGGAGACAATTAAGAAAGTAGAGGAAGATCTTCTTACTACTAATACTGAATTTTTCAGACAACAGCTACATCTTATGAATGTGAGGTATATTAAATATTTAAAATTGGTAGAATCTGTTCTTAAACAGAAGGCTCAACTTCAATGGTTTAATAAGGGGGATGCCAATACCAAATACTTTCATGATTTGATGAGGGGTAGAAGAAGAAGATTGTTTTTACATAAAATATGTACAGGCAATGATGAGTGGATACAAAGTGATGAGCCAATTGCACAGGCTGCTTGTGAATATTTTCAGAACATATTTACTGGTCAGCATAACAGAATAGAAGAAGGAATTTTTCAGGACATACCTACCTTAGTTACTCCTGAGCAGAATGAGATGTTACAGGCTATGCCTACATTGGAGGAGATAAGGCAAGTAGTGTTTACTATGAACCCAAACTCAGCGCCAGGTCAAGATGGTTTTGGGGGAAAATTCTATCAAGCTTGTTGGCACATTATTAAGAAAGATTTGTTGGTTGCTGTACAATCTTTCTTCTGTGGTCAAATTATGCCTAAATTCATGTCTCATGGTTGTTTGGTTTTACTTCCCAAAATTGAACATCCTACCAGATTCACTGATCTTAGGCCTATTTGTCTTAGCAATTTCTCCCATAAAATCATATCCAAAGTCTTAAGTATGAGATTAGTTGTTGTTCTTCCTTTACTTGTGTCAGAAAATCAATCAGGGTTTGTAAGAGGGAGAAGTATAATAGAAATTATCATGCTTGCACAAGAAATCACTCATGGCATCAACATACCCCAAGTAGGAGCAAATGTTTTTATTAAGTTGGATATGACCAAGGCCTATGATAGGTTGTCTTGGGCATTTACTTGTTTGGTATTAAGGAAATTTGGATTTGGGGAAATCTTTATTGATTTAATTTGAAGAATCATGAGTAATAATTGGTACTCCATCATTATTAATGGTCATAGACATGGTTTTTTTCAATCCACTAGAGGTCTTAAACAAGGGGACCCTCTCTCTCAAGTAAACAGGAACAATGTAAATAACAAGAGCACATGTATTGACTCAATGCTCCCAAACCCCACAAACCCCAATATTTCATATCTTGATGATGTTGTTGAAGTTGAAGGAGGGATGGAATGGGAATGTCAGGAGAAACAAACTAACATGCAGGAAGGGGTGTCCAAAGGGGGGAATTTGTCTCATGCTATGCATGAGGGGACTCACACTGACCATAGTTCATACTATAGAACTCCTGCTACCACTAGCCAACAACAAAGTCCTAATCAGCAACAGGTACAACAACATGAACAATCAGAGGAAGGAAAACAAAATACCAGCAAAAATAGCAAAAACAAAAACCAAGTGGAGGAAAGAACTGCAGGTAAGCAAAACAAAGGAGCTATGGCAAAATATATAGGAGAAAAAGAAAGTACTAGCAACCAAGAAAAGACTCCCAAAACAAATAACAAACCTAGCAAAAAAAAAAAAAAACTGCAAAAAAGAGACAGAATCAGCAATAGGATAACAATCAGCAGGGGGAACAACAAACAAGTGGGGAAACTTGCAAGCAATTTATAATGGTAGATGAACAACTAGGCATGGATATTACTCCTCTACGGGGCCAATATATGAACATTCCTATTAATGTGCCTCCGAATAAAAGAACTGAAAAATGTCAAACTAACAAAGGCCCTGAAATTGATGAATATGATGTTGACAATTCAGAAGATGACCTGGATGGGGAAAATCACTCCCTCAAGGACCTTGATGAGGATGATGAGACTAGTGAGCTACTGATTAGAGCTTTTAGTCCTTACCCTGATAAAGGTCTTGAAGAAGGGATTCAAAAGGTGGCTAATATTCAGGGACTATTGATATACCGTGAGTTTACGGTATTTCTAATACGTTTCACTTACAAGTTGTGTGTGTCTAAGGCCCTTTTATATTGGTTTTGATGTGTTTTATCATGTTTTGCAGGAAAGACGTTCAAACGCGGAAGTGTAGAGACAGCTGAAAGAAATGCAGAAGAAAGGCATTCATGGAGGTGATCTACAGACCGTAGGTCCATTCTCGGTCCGTAGGTGATGACCGTAGATCAGCAGGCAAGGCATGAAGGACAAATCAGGGAAATCTGACCAAGGGTGGAACAACGGCGTCTATTGACGGTCCGTAGATTGATCTACGGACCGTACTGTTGATCCGTAGAATAATACTGCGATGGTCCGTCGTTTGCTTCAGAGAATCTGATTTTTGGAAGCTGAAATATTTTCTAAGTCCGGACTGATGGAAGGGACTTACGGACCTTCGATGGATCTACGGTTCGTAAGTCCCTTCCGTCAGTCAGGACTTAGAAAATATTTCAGCTTCAAAAAATCAG
>NW_006239692.1:112549-115784 GCF_000226075.1 Solanum tuberosum | reverse complement strand
TAGGATTACCGCGTTATGAGCTTATGGGGAACACGTACACCCTAGTTACTTTCTCATGTTGATAACAACTAAAGTTTGAATCTTGCTCACTGAATACTTACATAAGTTCCTGAATTTGTTTCACAAATCCCCCCCTTTTTTATTTCTTGTTTCTGGAAGTACTTTGGCTAATTGAATATAATTGTTGGTTAAAGTAAAGTCTAAACCATTTTCCTCGTGGGATCGACCCCAACCTACAAGTTGAGTTCTTTACTTGATAACGATCGCTTATACTTCTTTAGGGAGGTGTAATTTGAGCGTATCAACTATCTCCCAGAGGACTACACCATGATAGGTTCCAATTCAAAAATCAAGACATCTACACTGTCACTACTGGCAGACCAAACACTAGGCTCTTTACTTCGAGATCATCTCAATGATTAGTACAATCATTTGGAATGTGAGGGGGATAAATACCCAAGGAGTATTAGAAAGAATCAAAATGCTCAAGAAGATGCACCAACTTTCTATTATTACTATTCTAGAACCTTTCTCTGATACTATCCAAATCCAAAGTTTTAAAAACCAATTAGCCATGGAGCATGCTGTGAATAATCGAAATGGAAAAAATTGGCTTTTTTGGAATAAGGACATTGATTGTGTAGTAATTGAGGAGGATGAACAATAAATTACTTCTGATATTGGTCATAATGAAATTCAGACTCACTTCATCACCACTTTTGTGTATGGCAAGTTGAAGGATCAACTCAGAAGACCCTTATGGGATAAAATTTTGTATCATGCTGCTGAAAGCATCAAACCGTGGTGCTCAGTAGGTGATTACAATGTCATTACTTCTATTGAGGAAAAGCTTGGAGGGATACCTTACAACAATGAGGAAGAGCTTAGACTTCATTGCAGTGATTGAAGCCTGTGGGCTCATTGATCTAGGTTTTAGTGGACAAAGGTTTACTTGGTCCAATAAAAGGGGTATACATCATAGAATCTGGAAAAGGCTGGACAGGGCACTCGTTAATGACATGTGGCTGGAAACAATGCCTCAAATTACTGTCACTTATTTACCATCTGTAGGATCAGACCACTGTCCATTACTGATGGAAATGAGTGCTAGAGAAGAAGATCACATCAGGTATTTTAAATTTCTCAATTGTTGGGCTCATCAACCCAATTTCCTTGACACTGTTAAAGCCTGCTGGGACAGAACTGTAGAGGGTAACAACATGTGGAAATTTCATCAAAAATTGAAAAGATTGTCCAATACTCTTAGCTCTTGGTCCAGGGGGAATTTGGTGATATTTGTGTTAGGGTCAAGGAGTGTGAAGAGAAGATCAGGACCGCTGAAGAAAATCTTATTCAAGGTCACACTGAAAAAAATAGGAAAATACTTCATGAGCTTAATGCAGAATACATCAGATTTTTGAAAATGGAAGACTCCATTTTGAAACAAAAAACTCAATTACAGTGGTTCAAAGAAGCAGATGCTAACACAAATTATTTTCATTCACTGATAAGAGGAAGGAGAAGAAGACTGTTTATACATAAACTTATCAGTGAGAATGGGGAGTGGATACAGGGAGATGATAACATTGCAGAAGCTGCCTGTGGACATTTCCAAAAGATTTTTACAGGAGAAGACAAGGTTATAAATGAGAATGCTATCAATTGTATCCCCAGGATGGTCAATCAGGAACAAAATAATAATCGTATTACTATGCCTACTTTGGAAGAGTTGAAGGAAGTGGTTTTCTCTATGAATCTTAATTCTGCAGCTGGCCCTGATGGGATGAATGGTTACTTCTTTCAGAAATGTTGGCATATTATCAAGAAGGATTTATTTTGTATTATTCAAGCATTCTTTTCTGGTCAAATGATTCCTAAATATTTCTCTCACTCTTGCATTGTTCTCTTTCCTAAAGTGAGCAATCCTAAGAAACTCAATGAGTTCAGGCCCATCAGTTTAAGTAACTTCACTAGCAAGATTATATCTAAATTGGTGAGCTCTAGACTTGGTCTTATCTTACCTAACTTAGTTTCACTCAACCAATCAGGATTTGTCAAAGGGAGAAGTATATCAGAAAACATTATGCTGGCCCAAGAGATTATTCACCAAAATAAGAAGCCTAATATTGGGAGCAATGTTATCATTAAATTGGACATGGCTAAAGCATATGATAGAGTTTCTTGGTCCTATATATGCTTGGTATTGAGAAGAATGGGGTTTGAGGAGGTATTTATTGACATGATTTGGAGGATCATGGCCAACAATTGGTATTCTATTATTGTCAATGGCAAAAGACATGTTTTCTTTCATTCCACGAGAGGTCTCAAAAAAGGTGATCCAATATCTCCTGCCCTATTTATTTTAGGTGCAGAGGTCCTTTCTAGATCCCTTAACAGACTTCACAACAACCCAAATTACCATGGATTCTTCATGGAAGTTAGAGGTCCTCAAGTAAAGCACTTAAGTTTTGCTGACAATATCATCCTCTTCACTTCTGGAAGACAGAGCACTCTAAAGCTCATTATGCAAACTCTGAATTCCTATGGGGAGACCTCCGGACAACTCATTAACACAGATAAAAGCCATTTTATGGTCCATTCAAATGCATTCAACAGCATAAGAGAAAGGATTAAAAGAATCACAGGTTTCAAACAAAAAGAGGGCCCTATCACTTACCTTGGGTGCCACTTATTTGTTGGTAGACCTAGGATTATATATTTTTCTGATCTTATTAACAAAGTTTTGTGCAGAATTACAGGTTGGCAAACTAAGTTATTGAGCTATGGTGGTAGAGCAATCTTGGTCAAGTATGTAGTACAATCCTTACCTATTCATCTTCTTTCAGCTGTAACTCCTCCAAATTTTGTCCTCAAGCACGTTCAAAGTATAATGGCAGATTTTTTCTGGGGATGGAGGAATGAGAGGAAAAATTATCATTTGGTGTCAGGGAAGAATCTTAGTTTTCCTTATGACGAGGGAGGTGTTGGTATGAGGAATCTCAAAGATGTTTGCAAGTCATTCCAATCAGAGCTATGGATAATAAGAAACATAGTAAGAAACATACTAGTAGAAAGTTAAGAAAAATAAGAAGAAAATTAAATAAATTATATCCGGAATATAAACAACTTAATATCACAAAAACTGATAACGAAAAATTAGATCAATTAATAGATAATATATCTAAAATAGAATATAAATGTATTCAATATTTAAAGATACAATGAATAGCAAGAA
>NW_006239692.1:110190-111586 GCF_000226075.1 Solanum tuberosum | reverse complement strand
GCTACAAAATTTATCAGATGAAAGTTTAAAAACTCTAAGAAGTAATAAAAATCTAATGGCGAATTAGCTACTACAACTATAGAAATATTATATAAATACGAAGTAGCTATAAGAAATGAATTTAGTAGTATGACAACAGAAGTAGAAGAACAAAATAAAGAAAAAATCATAAATCGGAATCTAATGACAAAATTCACAATATGTAATATGTGTTACGTAGATGAATATACATGTGCATTTAGAGAATACTATTATAAAGGAACATATAGCACAGAAGAGAGTAAAGAAATAAGAAAATTATATTTTACAAAATTACCAGAACCTTTTAATTCAAAAGTAATAAAAAGTTGGATTGAAGCAGAATTAACAAATACCTTAGGAGCTAGAATGAAATTCTTGAAACGATGGTTTATGGAACTATGTGAAAAAACATAAAGAAGAAACAAAAATGGAAAAAATATTAGTAAAAAACTTGGCATGTTGCAAAAATAAAACAGCACATCAATTTGGTTGTATGGATAGGTATTATAAAAATAGAACGAAATATAATAAAAATACAGATCAAAATATAAATATAAAAAACCAAGAAGAAGATACTATGTAAAAATGTACAAAACAAAAAGACCATATAGACCAAAAGGAAAAGTAAAGGAATGTACTTGTTATAATTGTGGAAAACTAGGACATATAGCTAGAAATTGTAAATTACTTAAAAATCCAAAGAAAAAACAAATATCAGAAATAATAATAAACGATGAAAAATATACGCAGATAGAGTACATATATTATGAATTAGAAAGTGAAGATAGCATATATGAAATATCAGAAAATGAAATGAATAACGATATAGAAATGGAATCAGATAATGAATTCTATAATATAACAAATGACTGAAACTGATATACAAATAATAACTAAAGAAGAACATCAAGACAAAGAATCTTTAGAACAAAAGATAATATTTGATAATAGTACATTTGAACAAATAAAGGAAACAAATTATACCTAAGCGTAGACAAAATAATACAAAATACCAACAATAAGAAACTAGTTTAAACGACAAAAAGAAGAATATTATGTAGTAAGTCAAAGAGAACATATCATAGGATTGCAAATACATTAAAGGAAAGGCCAAAATCCCAATAATAAATAAAGAAATACAAGATATTAAGGCTAAAAATCCAATTAAATATGTACATTTAGGAGGAACAGAAATACTAATAAAAGCATGTTTTAGAGAAGGAATAGATACACCCATAGAAATATACTTAGCGGATGATAGAATCATACAACCCATAGAAAAAAGTATAATAAGTGCAGTAAAAGGTAACCTCATATACCAAAAATTTAAATTTATAATAAGTGCTAACTACTCAATAGCAATAAATGACAGAAA
>NW_006239692.1:109051-109228 GCF_000226075.1 Solanum tuberosum | reverse complement strand
AATGGATAAAAGGAAGTGAAAAAATTACACAAAAATTAGAAAACATAAAACAAGAAGACCCTAAGATAGGTTAGAATTATTATATAGTGAAGATCCTCTACAAGGATGGGAAAAACATAAAACAAAAGTAAAAATTGAACTAATTGATAATAATAGTATAATAACCCAAAAACCATT
>NW_006239692.1:107986-108608 GCF_000226075.1 Solanum tuberosum | reverse complement strand
ACTAGGTAGATATCAACACTTTATGGATAACTATTTTAAACAATTAGAAAATTGTGTAGTATATATTGATGATATATTACTATATTCCAAAACCCAAGATGAACATGTAAGATTATTAGAAATATTTATACATATTATAGAATATTCAGGCATAAGTCTGAGTAAAAAAAAGCAGACATAATGAAAAAGCAAATAAATTTTTTAGGAATACAGATAGATAAAAATGGAATAAAAATGCAAACACACATAGTACAGAAAATAATTAACTCAAATGAACATCTAGATACAAAAAAGAAATTACAATCATTTCTAGGACTAGTAAATCAAGTAAGAGAATACATACCAAAATTAGCAGAGAATTTAAAACTGTTACAACAAAAATTGAAGAAAGATGTAGAATACCAGTTTGGAAAAAAAGACCAAACACAAATACAAAAATAAAACTATTATGTAAAACCTACCTAAACTATATTTTTCGGATGAAAACAAAAGATTTACTTATATAGTAGAATCAGACGCCAGTGAAAAAAGTTATGGAGGAGTCTTAAAATATAGATATGATAAAGAAGAAATAGAACATCATTGTAGATATTATTTAGAAACATTTACCAATACAGAAATT
>NW_006239692.1:107466-107632 GCF_000226075.1 Solanum tuberosum | reverse complement strand
TATGGACAATGAGATACAAAAGCTAAAGACTAATGAAGATAATCTGAAGTCTAAAGCTAGTACAGGTCAACAGCATGACTATAAAAAAGCTGAGCTAAGTCGATCGGAAGACTCTAAAAATCCAGAGATAAAAGGTGACGTTGGGAAACACCTTAAAACCCATAAT
>NW_006239692.1:106361-107016 GCF_000226075.1 Solanum tuberosum | reverse complement strand
GAATACCAGAATTACACAAAGCATTCGTCACATATAAAAGAGTTACCAAAGGAAATTTATTTTATATAAAGTTTTATACAGCACCAGCGGAGATATTATACGAGGAAATAAAACCTCCAATACAGGTTATCAAGATAGGGCTAACTAAAGATATGATTACACCTGAGGACATCGGACAACTAGAAGAGATATGCAAAATAGAGATACCAAGATTTTATGCCAACAAAAGAATAATTGGTATATCAACTATTATACAAGAGTTAGAAAACAATTATTTAAACGGAAATGCTATATGGAGTTATTACTCGAGAGATCAATTAATGATATATTCAAATTCAAGAGTACTACGAAGAGCAGATATGGATGAAGTCCAGCAATGGATATTATCATTATTAAAACCAGAAGACGACCTACGACAAGAGCACTAAAGGCAGGATTTATTTCAACAGAGTTATTAACCAGATATTGCAAGTTAATTGGACATAAATACCCTGATCATATATGTTCAAAGTGCAACGGAGAAGATAACATAATTCCAGATGTAGACTTGGAATGATAATGAAGATAGAAACGAAGATAACAATGAAAGATAAAAGGAGACAAAGGAAGATGGACAAGATAAGAAGTCAAGAAAGCTAAAGTCATCTACGTATTA
>NW_006239692.1:105879-106055 GCF_000226075.1 Solanum tuberosum | reverse complement strand
TAGGCGAGGAAAGCCGTTTAGGGGAGTAAACAAAGTTGAGGCGCTGATAAGAAGGAAGTATCCGTTAAAGTACGATTCTAGTAGTGACAGGAGAACATGATAAAGATAATCTAGTTCATAATAATTTAATATGAATTTAATCAATTATAAATATGATAGGAAGAAATAATTGAAAA
>NW_006239692.1:84251-105833 GCF_000226075.1 Solanum tuberosum | reverse complement strand
ATAACAACGAACATGACTACATACATGCATGATGAAATGATAAAAACTACGAAACTTTAATCTTATATATACTTAAAAATATAGAAATAATTGAATTAAGAAGAATAATATGGGAAAAATATTTAATGATAACGAATCAGAATATCTATTAAACCAAGAATGATATGAAATCGACATACATGATTTAGACCTCGAAAGAATAGAATGGTATGATTTAGAAATAAATTCAAAATAAAATGAACAACGAATATTTACAATATTGGATAGAATCTATGAAAGATATAAAACTATTAGAACAATTAATGGAGGAAAATTTATATATGTACCAAAAAACCCAAGATATGTAATATATCTAGAATACATCACAAATAATATTAAAGAAATATTCAGATTAAAACAACTATTAAAAGAATATTACAATAAGTATTATTACATTTTACCATGAAAAAAGAATACATTATAATAAAATCTTTAAAAGTAAATTCCTCACTTACCACACTACCACCTAACACACTACCAACAATATGAATTCATCAATTACCTATTCCGCACCCCCGAAAAATGGTATCACCCTAAACCCTACACCCTACACCCTAAACCCTAAACCCATAATCGTAAACCCTAAACCCTAAATCCAAACTCTAAACCCTAAACCAGAAACCTTAAATCCTAAACTCAAAACCCTAACCCAAAATCCTAAACCCAAAATCCTGAACCTAAACCCTAAATCCAAACTATAATTCCTAAATCACAAACCTAAACCCTAAATCCTAAACTCTAAACCCTTAACCCTTAACCTTAAACCCTAAATCCTAAATTCAAAACCCTAAACCTAAACCCTAAACCCTAAACCCTATATCCTAAACTCAAAACACTATACCAAAAAACTAAACCCTAAACCCTAAACTCTAAACCCTAAACCCTAAACCCTAAACCCTAAACCCTAAACCCTAAACCCTAAACCCTAAACCCTAAACCCTAAACCCTAAACCCTAAACCCTAAACCCTAAACCCTAAACCCTAAACCCTAAACCCTAAACCCTAAACCCTAAACCCTAAACCCTAAACCCTAAACCCTAAACCCTAAACCCTAAACCTAAACTCTAAACCCTAAACCCTAAACCCTAAACCTTAAAACTAAACCCTAAACCCTAAACTCAAAACCTAAACCATAAACACTAAATGCTAAACTTTAAATCCAAAACCCTATAACCTAACCATAAACCCTAAACCCTAAAACCTAACTCCAAAACTCTAAACCTTAAACCCTAAACCCTAAGCCCTAAATCCTCAATCTTAAACCCTAAACTCCAAACCTTAAACCCTAAACACTATATCCTAAAATCAAAACCCAAAACCCAAAACCCAATACCTTAAACCCTAAACACTATACCCTTAACCATAAACCCTGAACCCTAAACCCTACACCCGAAACCCGATATCCTAAACTCAAAACCTTAAACCCTAAAACTAAACCCTAAACCCTAAACCCTAAACCTAAACTCTAAACCCTAAACCCTAAACCCTAAATCTAAACTCTAAACCCTAAACCCTAAAACTAAACCCTAAACCTAAAATACTAAACCCTAAATCCTATCCCTAAACCCTAAACTCTAAAACTAAACCCTAAACCTTCAACCCTAAATGCTAAACTCGAAATCCAAAACCTATAACCTAACCATAAACCCTAAACCGTAAAACCTAACTCCAAAACTCTAAACCCTAAACCCTAAGCCCTAAACCTTAAATCCTAAAATCTAAACCCTAAACACAAAACCCAAACCCCAAAACTCAAAACCCAATACCCTTAACCATAAACCCTAAACCCTAAACCTTAAAACCTAAAACCTAAACCCTAAACCTTAAACCCTAAACCCTATATCCAAACACAAAATACTAAACCGTAAACTCTAAACCTAAACCCTAAACCCTTAACTCTAAATGCTAAACTCAAAAACCAAAACCTTATAACCTAACCCTAAACCCTAAAACCTAACTCCTAAACCCTAAGCCCTAAACCCTAAGCCCTAAACCATAAATCCTACAATCTAAACCATAAACCCAATACCCAATACACTTAACCCTAAACCCTAAACCCTAAACCCTAAACCCTAAACCCTAAACCCTAAACCCTAAACCCTAAACCCTAAACCCTAAACCCTAAACCCTAAACCCTAAACCCTAAACCCTAAACCCTAAACCCTAAACCCTAAACCCTAAACCCTAAACCCTAAACCCTAAACCCTAAACCCTAAACCCTAAACCCTAAACCCTAAACCCTAAACCCTAAACCCTAAACCCTAAACCCTAAACCCTAAACCCTAAACCCTAAACCCTAAACCCTAAACCCTAAACCCTAAACCCTAAATCTTAAACCCTATCGCTTCCCCATTTCTCAATTTTTTTCTCTCTTCGCGGAACTATCTCAATAATCTGTGCAACTGCTACAGCTTCAACGGCTAGCTCACTAACTGTTATGGCGCGTGAGTCGCCGGTGAACAGTTTCAAGCCGCCGGATGAAAACTATCAGAGGCGCCTTGAGAAGACGAACAAAACCCACCAGGAATCATCTTCTAATTCGTCCTACAGCTCCACGAATTCGCGAAACAATGAAGCGATGCATATCGCGATTTCTGAAAGAGAGCTGGACGGGACTCACAAAATCATTTCCCAAGATCGTGAAAAGTTGATTCATGGAAAGTTGTTTACAGGGAATGACTCTACTAATCAAGATCTACAAAATACTAAAAAATCGTGTGAATCCATCGTGCCATTTGAGAGGACTGATGAGGCGATTTCTGGGAATTTTACCGAAAAATCGCAGGAACTTAGCCTTCAGATTCGTCCATCCTCCCACCAAGTTCATGGCGATTTGACCACTGGGGTTTGCTCACCTGGTGAAGAGGTACCTCTCACTGCAATCTCAGGTCAAATGGATGGCCCAATCGTCGGCGACAAGAATTCCGATGAGCGAGCAACCGGAAAATCGAAAACTGAAGGCGGCGCTACTAGGGGCAATTACTCGTTGGAGGAGGAGGTCCACCTCACCAATATATCCAGCAATTTAAATCAACAACACAGTCAAGAGGAAAATCAAGCAAGTTTAGTTGAATATCCAACCAAACAACAAGTTGAGTTTGAAGGACCCATCTACAGAACTGAAGCTGAAACGCAGGGGACACAATCACAAGACCATGCTGGTCCAAATGGGCAAAAACTGAATCAATTCTCAGTGGAACACCAACAAATGAAGAGGAAAGCGAAGCATAGAGATACAAGAACAGGTCCTGACCAAAATGATCATCACGATAATGCAGGGGATGCAACATTTGAGGTCATTGAAGTGGAGAGTTCATCCCATTTCTCATTTGGGGTGAATCATACGAACACACCAATAAACACTGAGGGGCAACAAAATTCAGGTAAGACCATTCATTATACTAATACAACTAATCATGTTCAGATGCAGGAACAGCAGACCAGGGTTACCAGTTCACAAAGCAAAAAATCGACTGCGGAAGATATTCAAACAGGTAAGTATTCTCCTGATAACACTAGTAGAGATGCTGTTAGTTTGGCCAGTAGTGAGGATCAGTTGATTGCCACTGAAAAAGGGCAAAAGACCGTTATGTTGAATGATCATGAATTGCCCAGGGGAGACAATGAATCCCACCAACAAGTAGACCAGAACCAGAATAGGGGGAAAAATAAAAGGCAAGACCAAATCCCTGATCATGGAGGGAGCTCGGAACCTAATAGCTATCACAAAGACTTCCCTAAAATTTCCAGCAACTATGATAGACCCACCATCTCCAATCAGAAAACTCTCCAAACCAATCAACCCAACCCATCCAAAGAACCTAACACCACAAATGATAACCAAAAAACCAAACAGGAACAGAATGCTGAACCTGCACCATATACTGTCGTACAAACTCTGGCTGCCAGACTTAGACAAATCCATGTTACACATGCAACCTCGATAGAATTGGTCCCTCCCAGACACACCACTAAACAGGGCCAACCAGCTGTTATTTACGATATGGACGACTTCATGAACAAATTGACTGTGGATTGTAAATACACCCTTATAGGCAAATTCAGTAATACTATGCCTAAAATAGAACTCATTAGAAAAAGCTTCATCCTACAGACACAGCTGAATGGGGGGGTCAATATTGTTCACTATAATGCTAGGCATGTGTTTATTGACTTGGACAATGAATTGGATTACAACACTGTATGGAAACAACAAAGAATGACCATCGAGGGCAAACTTATGAGAATACAAGCTTGGACACCCACCTTTCGACCTGAAGAAGAAACACCTATTGTTCCTATATGGGTACTGTTACCAGGCCTACCATGGCATTGCTTTAAGAAAGAATTCATCACACCTCTACTAGAATCTGTCGGCAAAGTGTTATACTTAGATACTGCCTCTATTAAGAGAACTAGAGCCAGCATGGCCAAGGTAAAAGTCCAAGTCGACCTCACCAAGGCTAGACCTCGACATATTTGGATTGGTTTGGATGATGAAGATCTAACTATAGGGAGGTGGCAACCTATTGAATATGAGAATATCCCTCCTTATTGTACATATTGCAAACATCAAGGTCACATGATAGGTGATTGCAACTTCAAAATAAGGGATGAGGACTTCAAACGAAGGAAGGAGTTAGGAGCAGAAATGGCAAACATACACAAAGGGGAACAAGGGCAACAAGGCAATGAACACAGACAAAACAGAACAAGGGATCAAGAGACACAGCAGCACCAAAACAGTAAGGAAGGGAGCAATCAGCAATCACCTGAACAGCCAAAGGAAGATGAATGGCAAATGCCAAGAAGAAGAAACAATAAACCACAAGAGGAGAAAATACAGAAGGCAGTGTGGAGACCAACCTCACCACAAAATAAAGTGCCAAAAGAGCACCCACAACTCACATCTTAACACACAGGTACAAATAACATTCCTAATCATAACTCTTTTACTAACCTTAAAGTGCAGGGAAAACAATCTGAAGATTGTCAGGAGCCTACCAACAATGAAAAGACAACCCTCCAAGGAGCACAAAACAGGGCCACACCAGAACCCAAGCAAAGAGCACAGACCAAGCAACCAGAAAAGCAAGCAAATAACAAGAGCACATGTATTGACTTAATGCTCCCAAACCCCATAAGCCCCACTGTTTCTTATCTTAATGACTTTGTTGAAGTTGAAGGAGGGATGGATGGGGGTTGTCAGGAGAGACAGACTAACTTGCAGGAAAGGGGATCCAAAGGGGGGAATTTGACTCATGTTATGCATGAGGTTACACACCTTGAACATAGTCCAGACTTTAGAGCTCCTGCTACCACTACAGTCCAGCACCCTAATTCAGACCAACAGAAGGTACAGCAGCAGGAACAATCAGGACCAGGAAAGCAAAGTGATACCGGAAAAAATAGGAAAACTCAGCAAGAAGAAGTAAGACCTGCAGGTACACATAATACAGGTTCCATGGCAAAAGATATGGGGGCCGAAGCAAGTACGAGTAACCAAGGGAATACTCCCAAAAGCAAGAACAAGCCTAGCAAGAAAAGAAGAGAGGCTACAAAAAAGAGACTGAATATACAACAACAAAACAGTGACCAACAAGAGAAACAACAAAAGGAGGGGGAAGTCTGTAAGAAGTTTATCATGGTTGAGGATCAATTGGGCATGGATATCACTCCTCTACGAACACAATATATGGACCCTCCTATTAATGTCCCTCCGGATATACGGGCTGAAAATTGTCAAATGAATAAAGGACCTTTAATTGATGAATATGATGTTGTCAATTCAGAAGATGAACTTGACGTGGACAATCAATCCCTCAAGGATCCTGATGAGGATGATGAGACTAGTGAACTATTGATTAGAGCTTTTAGTCCTCATCCAGATAAAAGCTTTGCTGATGAGATTCAACAGGTGGCTAATAAACAGGGATTATCTCCTAGAGGCATACATCAAGATAAATTCCAATTCAAAAATCAGGATACCAACACTGTCACTGCTGGCAGACCAAATACAAGACTTTTTACCTCCAAATCATCCCAATGATTAGTACAATTATTTGGAATGTGAGGGGGATCAACACCCAAGGGGTTATTGAAAGACTTAAAATGCTCAAGAAGATGCACCAACTTTCTATCATTGCTATCCTCGAACCTTTCTCAGACACTACCTATATTCAAAATTTTAAAAACCAACTAGCCATGGAACATGCTATGAGTAATTGTAACGGCAAAATTTGGCTTTTTTGGAACATGGACATTGATTGTGTAATTTTGGAAGAGGATGAGCAACAAATTACCTGTGACATTGGCCATAATGAGCTTCAGACTCATTTCAATATGACCTTTGTGTATGCCAAATGTAAAGATCACCTCAGAAGACCTTTATGGGATAGAATGATATTTCAAGCTGAAGAATCTAATAAACCTTGGTGCTCAGTGGGCGACTATAATGTTATTACCTCTATTGAAGAAAAGTTGGGAGGAGTTCCATACAACATGAGAAAAAGTTTAGAGTTCGTGGCTATTATTGAAGCTTGTGGTCTTGTGGACTTAGGCTTCAATGGACAGAAATATACTTGGTCTAACAACAGAGGTATACAACAGAGAATTTGGAAAAGACTGGACAGAGCTCTAGTTACTGATGCTTGGTTGGAGAAGATGCCTCAAACTACTATCACTCATTTACCATCTGTAGGGTCAGACCACTGCCCATTACTGATGGAAATGACTGTAAGGAAGGAAGATCATATCAAATATTTTAAATTCCTTAATTGTTAGACTGATCAACCCAAATTTCTTGACATAGTAAAGGCCTGTTGGGAGAGGACTGTCGAGGGTAACAGCATGTGGAGATTTCACCAAAAATTGAAGAGGTTGTCTACCACTCTTAGCAACTGGTCCAGAAAGGAATTTGGGGACATCTTCACTAAAGTTAGAGAGTATGAGGAGAGGGTCAGATCTGCGGAGGAGAATTTAATTCAAGACCACAGTGATACCAATAGGACTACATTACATGAACTCAATGCAGAGTATATCAGATTTTTGAAGATAGAAGACTCCATTTTGAAACAAAAGACACAATTGCAATGGTTCAAAGAGGGTGATTGCAACACAAAATATTTTCACTCACTGATAAGGGGAAGAAGAAGGAAATTATTCATTCACAAGCTTATCAGGGAAGATGGGGAATGGATGCAGGGGGATGATATTATTGCTGAAGCTGCCTGTGACCACTTCCAGGAACTATTTACAGGGGAAAACAATCTCATCAATGAGGGTGCATTGGAGTGTATTCCCAGGCTGGTCACTGAGGAGCAGAATAACAGCCTAACTATCATGCCTAATTTGGAAGAGTTGAAGGAAGTGATCTTTTCTATGAATCCTAACTCTGCAGCTGGTCCGGATGGAATGAATGGACATTTTTTTCAAAAGTGCTGGAATATTATTAAGCATGACCTCCTTGATGTCATCCATGCATTCTTCTGTGGTCAAATGATTCCCAAGTATTTTTCTCACTCTTGCATAGTGCTTCTTCCTAAAGTGAACAGCCCCAACAAGCTCAATGAATTCAGGCCTATCAGTCTTAGCAACTTCACTAGCAAGATCATATCTAAAATAGTGAGCTCTAGACTTAGTCCTATTCTACCTAATTTGGTTTCTCTCAACCAAACTGGATTCGTCAAAGGAAGAAGCATATCAGAAAACATTATGCTGGCACAAGAAATCATCCATCATATTAAGAAACCAAACATTGGGAGCAATGTTATTATTAAACTAGACATGGCTAAAGCATATGATCGGGTCTCTTGGTCTTATATTTGTTTAGTGTTGAGAAGAATGGGATTTGAGGAAGTCTTTATTGATATGGTTTGGAGGATCATGGCTAACAATTGGTATTCTATTATTGTCAATGGCAAAAGACATGGTTTCTTTCACTCCACTAGAGGTCTCAAACAAGGTGACCCTCTATCCCCGGCCCTATTTATTTTAGGAGCTGAGGTCCTGTCCAGATCCTTAAACAGACTCCACAGCAATCCGGACTTTTTTGGTTTTCTTATGGAAACAAGGGGTCCACAAGTGAATCACTTAAGCTTTGCTGATGATATTATACTCTTCACCTCAGGAAGGCAGAAAACTCTTAAACTCATTATGCAAACTCTGAAGATTTATGAAGAGACCTCAGGCCAGCTTATTAACAGGGACAAAAGCCACTTCATGGTCCATACTAGTGCTTTTAATAGCACTAAGGATAGGATCCAGAGGATCACTGGCTTCAAATTGAGGGAGGGCACACTTACATACCTTGGTTGCCCCTTATTTGTGGGTAGACCACGGATTGTTTATTTTTCTGACCTTATTAACAAAGTTCTTTGCAGAATTACAGATTGGCAAACAAAATTGTTGAGCTATGGTGGTCGAGCAATTTTAGTCAAACATGTGTTGCAATCACTACCTATCCACCTCTTATCAGCATTGACTCCCCCCGTTACTGTCCTAAAGCAGGTCCAAGGTATCATGGCTGACTTCTTCTGGGGATGGAGGAAGGAGAGGAAAAAATACCATTGGGCTTCTTGGAAACACTTGAGCTTTCCTTATGATGAGGGAGGTATTGGCATGAGAAATCTTACGGATGTATGCAAGGCTTTCCAATACAAACAATGGTGGTGCTTTAGATCCAAACAAACCTTGTGGGGGGATTTTTTGAAGGCCAAGTATTGTCAAAGATCCAATCCTATTAGTAAGAAATGGGACACAGGAGAATCCTTAACTTGGAAACATCTTATGCACAATAAACATAAAATTGAGGATCACATTCTGTGGAAGCTCAACTCAGGCAATTGCTCCTTTTGGTGGGACAATTGGCTTGGTGTCGGACCCCTTGCACAGTTCTCTCATGACAGTAATAGATTCAACAATATCACTGTAGCAGAATTTTGGGTCGGGGGACAATGGAACATAGACATGCTCACTCAACTAGCCCCTAGCAACTATCTCGCTGACATACTAGCTACACAGCTCTATATACAGCAGGATGTCCCTGATCAGGCTATCTGGAAACTCACCAGCGATGGAAAGTTTACATGCTCCTCTGCGTGGAATGAGATCAGGGAGAAGAGGACCAAAACAATGTTCAACACATTCACTTGGCATAAGAGTATTCCTTTTAAAGTTTCTTTTCTTTTGTGGAGAACTTTACGTGGTAAACTTCCTACTAACGAGAAACTAACCAGCTTTGGCAATGAGCCTACAAATTGTTTCTGTTATTGTAACAGGTCTGGTCCAGATACGATAGAACATACATTCAACATTGGACGATTCGCGACATATGTGTGGAGAAGTTTTGCAGAAGCTGCTGGAATCATCACAGACCACAGCTCCCTCCCCCAACTCATCATACAGTGGTGGTCAACTAAGTACCATAATGAGGCACACAAGCTATTACTACAAGCTACACCAATTTTCATTTGTTGGAACCTTTGGAAGAATCGTTGCGCTAGTAAATATGGAGGCAAGTCGTCCAACATCAGTCGAGTCAAATATGCAATCTACAAGGACAACTATAAACTAATGAGTGCAAGTTTTCCCCATATCAAATGGCCTTCAAAATGGAAGGAATTATTTCAGCTGGGGGAAAAGTGTGTTCATGATACTAAGGTGATTTTCGTTAAATGGATAAAACCCCCAGATCAGTGGGTCAAAATCAACACGGACGGCAGTGCACTCACCAACCCTGGCAGAATTGGAGCAGGTGGTATCCTTAGGGACCAAACAGGAGCAATGTTATTAGCCTTTGCTACACCATTGGGGGAAGGCACTAACAACCAAGCGGAAATAGGAGCAGCCATATTTGGCATGTCATGGGTAATCCAACTGGGCTACAAGAGTGTAATTTTGGAGGTGGATTCGCAGCTATTAGTGGACTGGATCACGCAGAAAACCACCCCTCCTTGGAATACCAACACACAGATACAGCAGCTTCAGGGGCTCATCCGACAAACACATTTTTTTCGATGCAAACACACCTTTAGGGAAGCCAACTGTGTGGCTGACTCCCTATCGAAACAAATTCAAAAATTGACAAATCCCCATATTTTTTGCAACAGTCAACAATTACCAAAAGAAGCTAGAGCCTACTATCAATTAGACATGATCGAGATGGCAAGTTTCAGAAGAAGGAAAATCAAGAGGATCAAAGAACCTCCTTGAACCGATTTTAATCCTCTCAATTTAACTATGATCGAATATCATAGCTCTATAGAATAGATATAGTGTTTATTTTGTAAGGGGAGAGTCTCCCTTATTTACGATTCCTAGATGCTTTGTATTGAGAGGAGTCCTCTCTTAGGTGCTTAGTTTCTTGGTTTATCTCTTTTGTAAGGTGATGAGTTGATTAACCCCCGAGTAAATCAATTACTGAACCACCATAGGTTCGGAGGTTAGGTTTATGTCCCCCTCCTTGTATTTTTGTTTTATTTATGCTAAGGCCTGGGGGTGATGCTAAGCCCCTGACCCACCCAAGGGTCGTTAAAATATATATATAAAAAAAAAATCTTAAACCCTAAAACCTAAACCCTAAACCCTAAACCCTAAACATAAACCTTAAACCCTAAATGCTAAATCAAATTCTAAACCCTAAACCCTAAACCAGAAACCCAAAATCCTAATCCTAAGCCCTAAACCCTAAACCATAATCCCTATACCCTTAACCCTAAACATATACCTTAAACCCCAAATGCTAAACCCTAAACTCTAAACACTTAAACTCTAAACCCTAAAACTAAAACCCAAGATCCTAAACCCCAAACCCTAAAACAAAACCCTAAACCCTAAATCTAAACTCTAAACCCAAAACCCAAAACCTTAAAACTAAACCCTACACCTGAAACACTAAACCCTAAACCTTAAACCTTAACACTAAACACTAAACCTAAACCCTCAACCCTAAACACTCAACCCTAAACACTAAACTATAAACCCTATATCCTTAACCCTAAACCCTGAACCCTAAATCCTAAATCCTAAACCCTAAACCCTAAACCCTAAGCCTTAAAACCTAAACCCTAAAGTCTAAATCCTAAACCTTAAACCCTAAGCCCTAAACCGTCAACCCTAACCCCTTAAACCCTAAACCCTAAACCCTAAACCCTAAACCCTAGATCCTAAAACCTAAACCCTAAACACTAAATCTAAACTCTAAACCCTAAACTCTAATCTCTAAGCCCTAAATCCTAAACTCTAAACCTTAAACCCTAAATCATAAACTCAAAACCCTAAACCGATCACAACTTCATTTCTCTAATTTTTTCTCTCTCTGAAAGAGCGCTTCCAAAATTAGCCACTGAAGGCTTTAATTTCAGCTTCTACGCGCACAGCCGGAATGGCACGTGAGACGCCGCCGGAGCTCCCTAGACCTCCGGACGAACTGCAACAGGGGCGCGTGAATGAGAGCAACAAAACCCAGTCAGCCACTCTCTCTAATTCATCCCACAACTCCACGAAATCGCAAAACACAGATGTGATCAACACTGCAATTTCGATTAAAGAGATAGAAGGCACGCGAGAAATCATTTCCACGGGAGTTAATACTTTGATTCGAGGAAAAAGGATTGGAAATATGGAATCTACTAATCTCGATCTACAACATAGCAAAAAACCAAGTGATTCCACCTTTCCAATCGTCAGAAATCAAGAGGCGATTTCTACGAGAATCACGAACTCGTCGCCAGAAATGCGCCCTCAAGTTCGAGCTACCTCTAGAAAAATTCAAGCAGATTTAGTCACTGGGATTACTCCCCTCATGAAGAGGTTCATCTCACTGAAATTTCAATCAAAATGTATGGTGGAATCGTCGCCGGTGAGAATTCTGGCGAAAATTGAATTTATGTCGCCGAAATATACGAAAAGTCTGGTAAAGGAAACTTATCCCCTCTAGTGGGCATTCATCTATCAGAGATTTCAAGCAATTTGGATGGAGGAAACACCAACAATAACTAATCAATCCAACCTGCTGAAACCATGTTGAATATGAATAAGGGAACTAGTCAAAGAGAGCAAGAAGTGGAACAGAATGATCCATTCCCAGTTGCATCTGTAGGACATAACATTCTAGTGGGAGCAATTGTTTCAACAGGGATAAGAACAATGCAAGAGGAAAATAATTCAATGCAGCAAGTGAACTTACCTGAACAACAGGCCATTGATCAGATTGCAAAGAAATAGGCTTTAACAAACATATCTGCAGAAGCTCAATTTTCGAATTTTTCATTTGGGGTTGCAAGTAATTCACTGAGCATAACTTCAAATTCAATTCCTTGTGCATTGCAGAACACATCAACACAGGACAGACCAACTGAGGAACCTGGCCATGATCATCAGCAAAGTAAGGAACAAACAGGTTCAAGGCAACAAACTAACGGCAAAGAAGTGATGTGATGTCAGGTAAATCAAATAAGGAAAATAATGCACAAACTGATTCTACTAACACTGATGCTCATTTACACAATGGGGTAAATTAGCAAATCAGTAGAATTGTTGAATTGTCAGAACAGGTAGACAAACAGGTTCAAAAAGCCAAGGAGGGCCAAAAGAAGCAGCATAAGGACATAAATCAACCGGAAGGAACTACTAGGCTCCAAAAGGCCAATGACAGAGCTAACTTGGCATATCAGAACAACTTCCCTAAGATCTCCAACAATTATACTAGGTATGATCCTAACTCTCAGAGGAATAGAAATGATACTCATCAAGCTAATCATACTGCTGCTCAAGGAATTGTGAAACAACCAAACAAGCAGCAAACTGGTCAGGCTCAAAATAATAATAAACAGGATATAATTCCTTAACCTGCACCTTTCACTATTGTTCAATCGTTTGCTGCTCGCTTGAGATATAGTCAGTCAAAGAATGAAATTCCTATAGTTTTAGATAGTCCTGTTTTCACTACTAGACAAGGGCTGCCCGCAGTGCTGCTAGAAGAGGATGATTATAATATCAAACTTGCTGAAAGCTGTAACCACACTTTAGTGGGCAACTTTACCAACACCATGCCTAAAATGGAGATCATTAGAAAGAGCTTTACCCTTCAAACTCAGCTTACTGGGGGAGTTAAAATAACACACTATAACTCTAGACATGTGTATATTGATCTTGATAACGAGTTTGATTATGTTACGGTTTGGACCAAACAAAGGATGAGTATAGAGGGTCGATTAATGAGAATTCAAGCCTGGACCCCGGAGTTTACATCTGAAGAAGAGACCCCTATAGTTCCTATATGGGTTGCCTTACCTGAACTCCCTTGGTATTGCTACAACAAGGTCCTATTGACGACTATTTTGAGCCCCATTGGCAAGGTTTTATATCTTGATTCACCTTCATCCCAGAAGACCAGGGGAAGTATGGCCAGGGTTAAGATTCAAATTGATCTTACCAAGGAGAGACCTCCACATATTTGGGTGGGATTTAAAAATTTTGATCCCAAAAAAGGAAGGTGGCAAAAAATCCAATATGAAGGAATCCCGGATTACTATATGTATTGTAAACACCAAGGGAACATGGAAAATGCTTGTACTATCAAAAGAAGAGATGAGGACTTCAAAAAAAGAAAAGAAATGGAAACTGAAAAAAGGAGCAAGAATAAGGGTGATCAAGAGAAATGTGGCACCAAAATTATACAAATTCATGACAGTGATATATCAGAGGCAACTACAAGTTCACAACATCAGCAACTTCCAGGAAAAAAAAAGGAGACTCATATACCGAATCAACATGGGCAGGAAATACCTGAACAAGAGGACCAGTGGCAAACTCAGAAAAGAAAACAGAACAAAAACTAGGAACATTCCAACCCCAAGACTGCATGGAACCTGTCTCTCCTCACCATAAAGACGCAATGGACAATAGTCAAAAGGAGCAAACTCCACAAGGTATGTTATCTACAATTCGTACTCAAAATAATTATATTAATTTAGAATTACAGGAACAGCAGGACAAAGGCAATACTGAGGAGGGTCACAACAGCAAAAGTGCAGGCCAAGAACTTCTTTCAATACAAGGGTCAGAGATAGATCCATCCTTATTAAACTCTCACAACAATATAATTATGCAAGAGAAACAGGCTGCTGCAACCACAAGTAACAAGACCATAGGTATTGACTCAATTCTCCCCATATCCCAACCCCCTTTTACTGAGCCTCGTGCGAATGTTGTAATTACTGATAAAGCTGCTGGAGGTTTGGATGGGGGATGTAAGGAGAAGCCAACTAACTTGCAGGAAGGGGTTACCAAAGAGGGGAGTCTACCTCATGTTCTGCATGAGGAAATTCACTTCGACCATAGAACAAACTTTAGAGCTAATGCTACCGCTACTCCTATGCAGAATAATCAGCATACACCCCAAATAAAAAGACAAAGGGACAACTTTGAACACGCCCAAAGGGCCTCAGGTGTTCAGGAAATAGGAAAGGGGGATCAGTCTCAAACTCAGGCGTCTGGTAATAAGCTGAAGGGTGCTGGTAATTCTCAGACTCAACAGGTATCAAGGGTTAATATATTTGAAGATTTTCCTATTAATGAGAGTCCAGGGAACCACACTAACAACAGATCACAAGGCAGGCCAAGTAAGAAAAAAAGGGAAGCTATGATGAGAAAACAACAACAAAAGGGTGAAAGCACTGATAAGAATTTTCAGGGTAAGAAGGTTACAGGAAATCAGAACCAGAACCAGAGATCATATTATGATGTCTTAAACTCTGAAGATGAATTTGATGAAGACAATCAGTCTCTCAATGCAGAGGAGGAGGATGAGACTAGTGCTCACCTGATTAAGGCCTTTGGATCCACTTTCCAGAGTGTGTCTAAAGCAGAAATCCAAGCTATTGTTGATCAACAATGTCTATCACCTAGAGGGAGGAAACAAGTCAGGCAACAAACCAGACAGGCCTCTATAAGTACATCTGCTAACTCTAGCAGACCCATTACTAGGTCCAAAAGCAAAGGTTTTTAATGATTAAAGCCATGTGTTGGAATACTAGAAGTATCAATACCAAAGGATCATTGGAAAGGGTCCAAAATCTCAAGAAAATTCATAATCTCTCTATGATTGCAATTCTTGAACCTTTTTCAGATAATTCCCAGCTTAACAACTACAGAATTCAGCTCAATATGGACAATGCCTTCTCTAACCAAAATGGTAAGATTTGGTTTTTTGGACTATTGACTATGACTGTACCATCTTAGAATCTGATGACTAGTAAGTGACCTGTGAGATGAAACACACAGGGATCCCTGAGAAATTCATGATCACCTTTGTGTATGCTAAGTGTAAGGATGAGCTCAGAAGGACTTTGTGGGACAGATTCATTCACCTGTCCACTGTGAAAATTCCTTGGTGCACAATGGGTGATTTCAATGTGATCACTTCTATTGATGAAAAGAAGGAGGGAGTACCTTACAACATGAACAAGAGCTTTGAATTCATCAGTGTGATTGAAGCTAGTGGGCTTATTGATCTGGGATACAGTGGTTCTCAATACACTTGGTGCAATAATAGGGCTGAAGAAGCAAGAGTGTGGAGGAGACTTGATAGAGCTATGGTTAATGATCACTGGCTAGAAAAGATGCCTCAGACAGTTATAACACATTTACCCTCTGTAGGGTCTGATCACAATCCTTTGTTAATGGAAATGATTGACAAACAGGAGCACACTATCAAATACTTCAAGTTCCTAAATCTTTGGGTGGAAAATGAAACCTTCATGAGCACTGTCCAAAACTACTGGGAAAAGGAAGTTACAGGGGATCCTATGTGGTGCTTGCATCAAAAAATGAAGAGGTTGGTTTCCACTCTCAGTGCTTGGTCTAAAATAGAATATGGGGACATATTTGCTACTGTTAAAGAGTTCGAAGAGAAGGTTATAAATGCAGAGATAGACGTATTACATAATAATACTGCAGACAGTAGAACTAAGCTCCATTGTGTTAATGCTGATTATATTAAATTTCTGAAAATGGAGGACTCAACTTCAGTGGTTCAAGGAAGGAGATGCCAATACAAAATATTGTCATGCTCTTATGAGAGGAAAAATGAGAAAGTTATTCATCCACCAGATTAGTAATGAAAGTGGAGAATGGATACAAGGAAATATTAATATTGCTAGAGCTGCCTGTGAACACTTCCAAACTATTTTTACAAGCCACCAGGATAACATTAATGAGGAGATCCTTCAATCCATACCTAGACTGATCACTGATGAACAAAATTAGGCTCTAAAGGCTGATCCTACTATTGAAGAAGTGAAACAAGTGGTTTTTGCCATGAACCCTAATTCAGCAGCAGGACCAGATGGTATGAATGGAAAAAATTTCCAGGTGTGTTGGGACATCATCAAAGAGGACCTCTACAGAGCAGTGCTAGCCTTCTTCTGTGGTCACAATATGCCTAGATACATGACTCATGCTTGTTTGGTTCTTTTTCCAAAGGTTGATCATCCCAACAAACTGTCTGAATTCAGGCCTATAAGCTTGCGCAATTTCATAAATTAGATCATTACCAAGCTCCTTAGTATCAGAATTGCACCTATCTTGTCAAACCTTATTTCAGAAAATCAGAGTGGTTTCGTAAGAGGTAGAAGCATTTTTGAGAACATTATGCTGGCTCAGGAGATCATTCATGGCATCAAGAAGCCCAAGGAGGGGGATAATGTAGTGATAAAGCTAGACATGGCCAAGGCCTATGATAGAGTGTCCTGGGCTTATACTTGTATGGTCATGAGGAAAATGGGCTTTAGTGAATTCTTCATTGATATGATATGGAGGATTATGAGCAACAATTGATACTCGGTTATCATCAATGGAGCCAGGCATGGTTTCTTCCATTCTACTAGAGGTTTGAAACAAGGTGACCCTTTGTCACCAGCCTATTTATTTTAGGAGCTGAAGTGTTGTCAAGGATGCTGAACAACATCTATTTGAACCAGAACTATCAAGGTTTCCATATGGAACCTAGAGGCCCTTAGATAAACCATCTTAGCTTTGCAGATGATGTCATTATATTTACCTCTGGCAAGAGACTTGATAATCAGCTTATTATGAAGACCCTGATTACTTATGAACAAGTCTCTAATCAACTTATTAACAGAGACAAGAGCCATTTCATGATTCATGTGGACTCTCCCCAAGACATTGCTGATATGATTAAGGAGGAATCTGGTTTTACACAGAAGGACAGACCCATTAACTATCTGGGATGTCCTTTGTATATTGGGGGACAGAGACTCATCTATTACTCCCAGCTGGTGGATAAGGTGGCTAAAAGGATCAGTGGGTGGCAAGCTAGGTTGTTGAATTTTGGGGGTAGATTAACTCTAGTGAAACATGTTCTTCAATACATTCCCATTCACACCATGGCTGCTATTTCCCCTCCCAAAACCACCCTCCAATACATAAAAAGCCTAACTGCAGATTTCTTCTGAGGAAGGGAAAAAGATTAAAAAAAAATACCATTGGGTTTCTTGGGAGAACATCACCTTTCCTTATGATGAAGGTGGCCTGGAAGTAAGACATCTAAAGGATATATGCACTTGTCTCCAATATAAACAGTGGTGGTAGTTTAGAAGTACTCACTCATTATGGGGACAATTCATCAAGGCCAAGTCCACCAAAGAGCTAATCCAGTCGCCAAGAAGTGGCATATGGGTCAGTCATTGGTTTGGAAATATATGAACCAAAACAAACCCCTAGCAGAAGAGCACACCGGTTGGAAGCTACACTCGGGTACCTGTAGTTTCTGGTGGGATGATTGGCTAGGGGATGGTCCTCTTGCTCATCATACCAATGAAAGCACTAGACTTAACAACACTACGGTTTCTCAATTCATTCTTAATGGAGGGTGGAATGAGAATATGGTTAGACAACATGCACCCCCATTGATGATCCCAAAAATTCTCACGGTCTCGCAATTCATTCTTAATTGAGGGTGGAACGAGAATATGGTTAGACAACATGCACCCCCCTTGTTGATCCCAAAATTTTTGAAGGTACAGATTCAGTTTCAAGAAGGAGTTGCAGACCAACCAATATGGAAACTTACTGATAATGGGAAATTCACTTGTGCCTCTGCATGGGAGAGTATCAGAAACAAGAGACCAAGAAGCAAGCTGCACAAATACATTTGGCACAGACACATTCCCTTCAAGGTCTCATTTCTTTTATGGAGAGCTTTGAGAGGGAAACTTCCTACGAATGACAGAACAACTGCTTCTGGAGTGACTCTTGTAAGGTGTTCTTGCTGCATCAAGTCGGGATGGGACACTATTGATCACATTTTTGCCACTGGACACTTTGCTAACCACATTTGGCAACTACATTCAACTATGTTTGGAGTTAGGCAGGACAGGATTTCTCTGAAGAATCTGATCACGAGATGGTGGACCATGGAATATAGAAATGATGTTCAGAAACTCTTGTATCATGCAATGCCTATCATCATCAGCTGGAACCTCTGGAAGAACAGGTGCTCAGCTAAATATGGAGGGAAACAATCTAGCATCACAAGAGTCACATTCATGATCTTTAAAGACATTTCCCTTCTCCTCAATACTGTCTTTCCCTATCTGCAATAGCCTAGCTCTTGGCAGGAACTTCTCAACTATGTCCAGCAATGCTTTCATGAAATAGGAGTCAGACCTATCATATGGAGCAAACCACCTGTAAACTACTGTAAATTGAACACTGATGGTAGCGATTAGCGAATCCTGGCAAGATAGGAGGGGGAGGCATTCTCAGAGACCAAACAGGAGATATTATATTTGCATTCACAGTACCTCTTGGTACAGGCACCAATAACCAGGCAGAGGTCCAGGCAGCTGTGTTTGGTCTTAACTGGTGCTATCAACATGGCTACAGGAAGGTTGTGCTAGAAGTGGACTCACAACTCCTCACTCATTGGCTAAATCTCAATATTAATCCTCCATGGATGATACAATAATATGTTAAGGAGCGACAGAACCTCATTTAACAGATGGAAGCATTACAATGCCTCCGTACCTACAGAGAAGCCAACACCACGGCTGACTTTCTTGCCAAGTTGAGCCACAAGAAAGATATTCCTCAATTATTTTACACTCTCAACCAACTACCTATTCCGGTCAAAGGAATCTACTTATTGGAGAAGCTGGGTATGATCAATTTCAGAAGAAGGAAGCTGAAAAGAATTAAAAAACCACCTTGATTAAGGTGTTTCCCTCCGTTTTCAACTTGACTATGTCTAGAAGTAGGTATAGTTATTTTGAATAGGCCTTTTCTCTTTCCTTTGTAAGGGGAGAGTCTCCCTTATTTATATTTTCCTAGTATCCTTGTATTGAGAGGAGTCCTCTCCTTAGGTGCTTAGAACTAGGTTTCCTTTTTATAGTATGGGGATGAGTCGAATCTCCTTACTAGGAAGTTCGACCCTTGAACCAACATAGGACCGGAGGTAAGGTTTTATGTCCCCCTCCTTGTACTTATTTCTATTTTATTTATGTTAAGGCATGGGGGAACAACAAAGCCCCTGACCCAGCCAAGGGTCATTTAAAAAAAATAAAAACCTAACCCTAAACCTTAAATCCTAAACCCTAAACTCTAAACACTAAACTCTAAATACAAACCCTAAACCCAACCTTAAGCCCTAAACCTGATCCCTAAACCCTAAACCCTTAACCTAGACCCTAAACCATAAATCCTAAATCCAAAACTCTAAACCCTAAATCCTAAACTCTAAACCCTAAACCCTTAAACCTAATCCTTAAAACCTAAACTCTAAACCCTATACACTTAACTACAAACCGTAATCTCTAAACCCTAAACCCTAAACCTTAAACCTAAACCTAAACCCTAAACCCATAACCCTAAACACTAAACACTAAATCCAAACTATAATCCCTAAACCCTAAATCCTATACTCTAAAGTCTAAACCGTAAACCCTAACCCTAAACCTTAAACCCTAAACCCTACACCCTAAACAATAAACCCTAAAGACAAACCCTAAAACCAACCTTAAGCCCTAAACTTGACCCCTAAATCCTAAACCCTTAACCTAGACCTTAAACCATAAATGCTAAATCCTAAACCCTAAATCCTAAACTCTAAACCTAAAACCCTTAAACCTAATCCTTAAAACATAAACCCAAAACCCTATACACTTAACCACAAACCCTAAACCCTATACACTTAACCACAAACCCAAAACCCTAAACCCTAAACCCAAAACCTAAACCCTAAACCCTAAACCTTAAATCCAAACTATAAATCCTAAATCCTATATTCTAAACCCTAAACCCTAAACCCTAACCCTAATCCTTAAACCCTAAACCCTATATCCTTAATCCTAAAACCTAAACCTAAACTATAAACCATAAATCCAATCTCTAAACCCTAAACCTTAAACCATAAATCTTAAACACTAAACCCTTAACCCTAAACCCTAAATCCTAAACTAAAAACTCTAAACCCTAAACTTGATCCCTAAACCCTAAACCCTAAACCCTTAACCTAAATCCTAAACAATAAACCCTAAATCCTAAATCCTAAACACTCAACATAAAATCCTAAACTCTACACCCTAAACCCAAAACCCAAAACCCTTCAACCTAAACCCCTAAACCTAAATCCTAAACCTTAAACCCTATAGACATAACCCTAAACCCTAAACCCTAAACCCTAAACCTAAATCCAAACTCTAAACCCTAAATTCCAAACCTAAACTCTAAACCCTTAAACCCTAAACCCTAAACACTAAACCCTAAACCCAACCGTTTATCCTAAACTTAAAACATTAAACCCTAACCCTAATACCTAAACCCTAAACCTGATCCCAAAACCCTAAACCCTATACCTAAACCCTAAACTCTAAACCCTAAATCCTAAACTCTAAACCCTAAACCCAAAACCCAAAACCTTAAACCTAAACACTAAGCCCAAAACCCTAAACCCTATACCCTTAACCCTAAACCCAAAACCCTAAACCCTATACCCTATACCCTTAACCCATAACCTAAATCCAAACTTTTACTTTGGTCAACTTCACTTCTTATTTGAAAAATAAAATCTAACTTCGTCACAATGTACCATCTAGACATAGAAGTATCGAAAATGGGACTTAGCCCTTACATCCATAAGAAGTCTTGAAAATAGGAAGTACAACAATGTCTTTCAACATAAGCAAAGAACTAAACATAGACGCTAGATCATACGGTCTTGTCCTCGGACTTGAGGACTTACCAACTTGGGAAAGCAACTCCAAGTGTCTTCAGAAGTAAGCTTGAATCTTCAACGGCCCGAACCTAAATGTTTGGAGAAAAGGGAGAAAATATGGGTTAGTACAACACACGTACCTAGTATGGCTGCTATGCATAAAAACCATTGAAACATGCATAAAAGGACATTTAGTCAAAACATGCTTTTTACCAAGTAAATCCAATATGCACACAAAGTAAGCATCATAGCCCAAACCAACATAATATCATCCCAATATGTAGACAACCCAAGTAATACTAGTGCAA
>NW_006239692.1:82385-82581 GCF_000226075.1 Solanum tuberosum | reverse complement strand
GGGAAAAGGGAGAAAATATGGGTTAGTACAACACACGTACCAAGTATGGCTACTATGCATAAACACCATTGAAACATGCATAAAAGGACATTTTATTCAAAACATGCTTTTAGCCAAGTAAATCTAATATGCACATAATTAAGTATCATAGTCCAAACCAGCATAATATCATCCCAACATGTAGACAATCCAATAA
>NW_006239692.1:65798-81914 GCF_000226075.1 Solanum tuberosum | reverse complement strand
TTGCGTAAGGTGTAACCATTCGTACATAGCTATCTAGGTGGATCCACTAAGCTAGAGTCCTATGTGGGCACATAGTTAAGGGTCAAGGAGATTGCTTCTAGAAATCCTAACTTACTAAACGTGGGGGTTTCCATATCATGAGACAACACACATCGTAGGTAATCCGGACTTGCTAAATGTGAGGAAACCCATGTGGGGAGCCGGACTTACTAAACGTGAGACCCCCATCTCATTTACATTCCATTTCGGTGGTAAGCATCTAATTCCCTTTTGTAATCATCTTTAGTCATCACATAAGTTCACATTAGCCTTTACTAGACTCTTATGTAGACATCTTACCATAATAGCTTATATGTGTTCATAAGTGAGTAACAATCCTTTCACTTTAGAAACACTTAGTAAGTGAGTAAACCTTTCACTTTACATTACACTAAAATCTTGAGAACTACCTTTCAATCATATAGCAACCATACCATAATATACATGCATACTTCATAGCTAATTCAAGTGTAGAGGGTTAAGGATGAGGAAACTAGGTCATCAACACCACAACAACACATTAGGTATAGCATGATTACAATCTAAGTAATTCACCTTTCATACTTGAGTTCAAAGAAGAACCAACCTTCATACCTTCTTGCCCTTCGTGGGACATCCATACTTCAAGTACCAAGAAATTCATAACCAATACAGAATACAAGGTAATTCATGAAGTAATACCATAATCAACATCAATATTAGCAATTGACATATTCCCTTCATAGCCTTCAAGGCTTCATTCAAAGAATCAACCCTAATTTCATAGAAATTATACATAACCTAGGGTACAATCATCATACAAACATGAATTACATAACATCACATTCAATTCATAGCCTTCAATCAATATTCAACACAAACTAGGGTTATAATTAGGAAAAGAAGGGGGAAACATGGGTCTCATGGGGGAATTCTTCAATAAACCACCAATACAACATAAATTCATTTATAATTGTTCATATAACATCGATCAAAGTCAATTTAAAACATCAATTTCACTTTAGAAAGAAGACCCACATTTTTGGATTGAAACCTAGAAATTGGAGATTTTGAAATGGGAAAATTGTACATAATGGCAAACTATTAATTCAAATTAAATGGTATAATCACACTTTGATTTAATTGTGTCCTGTAGCAAACTGTTTGCCAGCGCCTCTCTCCCTCAAACTCTCGCTCGCCATTCTCCTCTCTCGCTCACTCTCTCTGTGCTCGCCTCTCTCGCTTTATACAACAGAATTGTATAAATTGCGTTTATGTTTGTATAAAGCGAGAGAAAATTGTATATACACATGCAAATACATATATATTCATCCTGTACACTTATAATTATACAATAAAAGTATTCCCCTACCCAGTTCTCTTTTGCCTTTCTCTCTTTCTCGTTTTATACAACAAAATTGTATAAATTGTTGTTTCTGTTTGTATAAAGCGCGAAAAAATTGTATATACACATGCAAATACATATATATTCGTCCTATACACTTATAATTATACAATAAAAATATTCCCCTGCCCAGTTTTAGGTTTGTATAATGTATAATTTATGTTTGTATAAAGCGAAAGAGAGAGCTAATTTTTATATACAAACATTTTTGTCAACGATTTATACAAACGAGAGGCTAACAACAATTTATACAAATGGCCTGCCAGCGAAATTATACAAATCTGAAGAGGAGCCAACGAATTATACAATTTCTTCTTTTTGTAAATATGTATAGCGAAATAGACAGCTTTCAATTGTATATGTATAGCGAATTATACATATATATGTTTGCTATGGAGCACAATTGTGCAAACTTTGCTATAACATACAAATATGATTTTTTGGTTTGCTTATATGTGAAAGTTGCTCATTTGAAATTCATCTTGAAGGGGCCTCTTGGGAAAGGAATCCCAAGAATGATAAGCAGCCATACCTTATAGATTAATTAACCACAAAAATCCAAGTTGAAACCTTGGACAGTTGGTCTTCTTCTTGAAGTTCCAATCTTCTTCAATGGAATTCTTGAGAAGAGAGAGACAGTAGAGAGAAGGAGGAACTTTAGGTTTAGATCTTTGGGATTTTGTGTTTGAGTGATAAAAGTGAGGTAAATTGACTTAAAAATCATTATATACCCGTCCCCTAAAGTACCCTAAATACCCCGCACTTAAATGTACTATTTATTGAAGTAAAAATAGATTTCTGCATTTTCGTCGCGGACCTGTTGTTCCCTGAAGATATTTGGAATTAAATTTTGAAATAGTAGAGTCCGCGACACGACCGCGTCGCGAACTGGATTTTTGCTCCTTGGGGGAGCAAGTGCGCGGGGCTGCCTTGGCAGCTTGCTTGGCTAAGGTTGGGGTCCTCCTCGGGGGCCCCCTTAGGGGTGGCCCCCGGGGGAGTCGTATTCGAACATTTTGACCCTAGGAACATATATTTACCTATTTTAAAACTTTTCACCAGATTATACCCTCATACGACACTCCCAAACCTGCCCAAAACCTAAGCACACTAGAACACATTCTTCTCTAGTTTCCAGACGTCGTGGTCGTTTCTTGACGTTTAGACTTTTACTCTTCCAAACCAAGTCAATTACATTAGTTTAGGTTTTTAAACATCATTTTAAATATTTTTAAGTCATTATTCATAAGGTGAGGCTCTAACTTAAGTCATAGAATTTTCGGGGTGTTACAATATCCTCCCCCCTTAGGAATATTCGTCCCCGAATGTCACTTGGACTTCTTTCTAGGGAGACGATGACTCAAACTAGCAGCACAACAACCAGTCACATCCACAACATCATATCATCATATCATATAGGTTGTAACAGGACAGGTATGGATACAATCGAGCACACCTTCAACAATGGACACTTTGCTTCCTACGTGTGGAAAAGCTTTGCTGCAGCTGCTGGAATCACCACAGCTCCCTACTCCAACTCATCAGGCAATGGTGGTCAGCTAAATACAATAATGAAGCACATAGGCTGTTATTACGGGCTACGCCAATATTCATTTGTTGGAACCTATGGAAAAATAGATGTGCTAGCAAATATGGAGGCAAGCAATCCAATGTTAGTAGAGTTAAATATGCAATCTACAAGGACAATTACAAGCTCATGACTACAGCTTTCCCCCACATCAGATGGCCTTCGAAATGGAGGGACCTGATTCAACTTGGGGGAAAATGTGAGCATGAGACCAAGGTGACCCTTGTTAGATGGATAAAACCTCCAAATCAGTGGGTAAAAATCAACACAGACGGCAGTGCATGAAGTAATCCCGGCAGAACTGGTGCAGGAGGTATCTTGAGGGATCAAGATAGAGAAATGTTGATAGCATTTGCCACTCCATTAGGGGAAGGTACTAACAACCAAGCTGAAGTAGAAGCAGTTATCTTCGGGATGACCTGGTCCTTAGAATTAGGATACAGGAACGTTCTATGTTGGAGGTGGATTCACAGCTCCTGGTAGATTCGATAATGCACAAAACCAACCCTCATTGGAGCATCAATACACAGATAATGAAGCTACATGCTCTCATTCAACAAACTCACGAGTTCAGATGCAAGCATACCTTCAGGGAAGCCAACTTTGTGGCCGACTCTCTTTCAAAACACAGCCACAAGATTACTAGTCCTCAACTTTATTTCAATAGCAATCAACTACCAAAGGAAGCAAGGGCGTACTATCAACTAGACAAGCTTGAAATGGCAAGCTTTAGACGAAGGAAGATTAAGAACATGAAAGAACCTCCCTGAGTAATTTGCAACCTTTTCAACTTAGCTATAATTTAAAATTATAGCTCTTTTGAATAGGCTTTTATTTAGGTTTTTTGTTTATTTTTTGTAAGGGGAGAATCTCCCTTGTTTATGATTCCTAGATGCTATGTATTGAGAGGAGTCCTCTCTTTTAGGTACTTAGTTTCTTGGTTTATCTTTTTTGTAAGGGGATGAGTTGACTTTCCCCCTTGGAAGGTCAACTACTGAACCACCATAGGATCGGAGGTTAGGTTTACGCCCCCCCCCCCTTGTATTTTGTTTGTTTTATTTATGCTAAGGCCTGGGGTGTTGCTAAGCCCCTGACCCCTCCAAAGGTCATTAAAAAAAAAAAAAACCTTGACTCTCAATCTTAAACTCTAAACTCTGGACCCTATAACCTAAACCCTAAATCCTAAACCCAAAACCCAAAACCTTAAACCCTAAACCCTATACCATTAACCATAAACCCTAAACCCAAAACCCAAAACCCTTAAAACTAAACCCTAAAACCTAAGCCCTATAACATATACCCTTAACCCTAAACCTTAACACTAAACTCAAAAACCTAAACCCTAAACCATAAACCATAAACCCTAAACCCTAAACCTTATACCGTTAACCCTAAACCCTAAAACTTAAACCCTAAACCCTAAATCTAAACTCAAAATCCTAAATCCTAAATTATAAACACTAAAGCCTAAATGCTAAACTCAAAACCCTAAACCATAACCCTAAACCCTAAACCCTAAACCCTAAACCAGATCCCTAAACCTTAAACTCTAAACCCTAGATCCTAAATCCTAAACTCTAAACCCTAAACCCAAAACCCAAAACCCTAAACCCTAAACCCTAAAACCTAAACCCTAAGTCCTAAACCCTAAACCCTATACCCTATACCCTTAACCCTAAACCCTAACACTAAACTCAAAACCTTAAATCCTAAACCCTAAACCCTAAATCTTAAACTCTAAACCCTATACCCTATACCCGAAACCCTAAACCCTAGACCTTAAACCCTAAACACTACACCCTAAACCATAAACACTAAACCCTAACCCTAAACCCATAACCCAAAACCCTAGATCTAAATCCAAAACCCAAAATGCTTCAACCTAAACCCTAAACCCTAAACCCATAACCTAAAACCCTAAACCCTAAATCCAAAACCCAAAATGCTTCAACCTAAACCCTAAACCCTAAACCCAAGACACAAAACCCAAAAAGCTAAATCCAAAACCCAAAATGCTTCTCCTAACGCCTAAACCCTAAACCCTAAACCCTAAACCATATACCCTTAACCCTAAACTCTAAACCCTAAACCCTAAACCTTTAAACCCTAAACCCTAAACCCTAGATCCTAAACCCTATAACCTTAATCCTAAAATCTCAACCTTAAACCCTCAACCCTAAACCCTAAACCCTAAACCATATACCCTTAACCCTAAACTCTAAACCCTAGATCCTAAACCCTAAACCCTAAACCCTAAATTTGAACTTTAAACTCTAAATCCTAAATCTTAAAGTCTAAACACTAAACCCCAAATCCTAAACTCAAAAGCCTAAACCCTAACACTAAAACCTAAACCATACACCCTATACACTAAACCCAAAAGCCAAATGTATATCCTAAATGCAAAACCCTAAACACTAAACCTGATCCCTAAACTCTAAACCAATAACATAAACCCTAAACTATAAAACCCTAGATCCAAAATCCTAAACTCTAAACCCAAAACCCTTAAACTTAAACCCTAAGCCCTAAACCCTAAACCCTATAATATATACACTTAACCCTAAATCCTAAACCCTAAACCCTATACCCTTAACCCTAAACCCTAAACCTTAAACCCAAACCCATAAACCAAAAACCCTAAACCCTAAATCTGAACTCTAAACTCTAAATCATTAATCCTAAAATATAAACACTAAACCCTAAATCCTAATCTCAAAACCCTAAACCCTAAACCTAAACACTAAACCCCAAACCCAAACGTATATCCTAAACTCAAAACCATAAATTCTAAACCCTAAACCCTAAACCTAATCCCTAAACCCTTACCCATTAACCTAAAGCCTAAACTCTAAACCCTAGATCCTTAATCCTAAGCTCTAAACCCTAAACCCAAACCATAAAACCCTTAACCCAAAACCGTAAAACCTAAACCCTAAGCCCTAAACCCTAATCATTATCCCCTAAACCCTATACCCTATACCCTTAACCCTAAACCCTAACACTAAACTCAAAACCCTAAACCTTAAACCCTAAACCCTAGACCCTACACCATAAAACCTAAAACCTAATCCCTAACCTTAAACCCTAAACCTTAAATCTAAAATCTAAACACTAAACCCTTAAACCTAAACCCTAAATCTAAACTCTAAACTCTAAATCCTATATCCTAAACCCTAATCCTAAACCCAAACCCTAAACCCTAAACCCTAAACCCTAAACCCTAAACCCTAAACCCTAAACCCTAAACCCTAAACCCTAAACCCTAAACCCTAAACCCTAAACCCTAAACCTGATCCCTAAACCCTATACCCTAAATCCTAAATCCTAAATCCTAAATTCTAAACCCTAAATCCTAAATTCTAAACCATAAACCCACAACCCAAAAACGTTAAACCTAAACACTAAAACCTACACCCTAAACACTAAACCCTAAACACTATACCCTTAACCCTAAACCCTAAACCCTATACCCTAAACCGTACACCTTATACCCTAAACCCTAAACCCTAACCCTAAACCCATAACCCAAAACCCTAGACCCAAAATGCAAACTCTAAACCCTCAACCCTAAATCCTTCATCCAAAACTATAAACCATAAACAGTAAACCCTAAATCCTAAACTCAGAACCCTAAACTCTAACTGTATATCCTAAACCCTAAATCCTAAACCTAAACCCTAGACCCTAATTCCTAAATACAAACCCTAAACACCAAACCTAAACCCTAAATCCTAAACTCAAAACCCTAAACACTAACCCGTAACCCTAAATGATAAAATTCAAACCCTCAACCCTAAACTAAAACCATACACAATAAAACACTCAAACCAAAATTGTAAACCCTAAACCCATACCCTTAACCATAAACCCTGAACCTTAAACCCTAAAACCTAAACCCTAATCCTAAACCGTATACCCTTAAACATAAACCCTAAACCCTAAATCATAAAATTCAAACCCTAAACCCTAAACTAAAACCATACACCATAAAACGCTCGAACCAAAATTGTAAACCCTAAACCCATACCCTTAACCATAAACACTGAAACCCTGAAACCTAAACCCTAAACCCTAAACCCTATGCCCTTAACCATAAACCCTGAACCCTAAACCCTAAACCCTATATCTTAAACACTAAAACGCTAAACCCTAAACCTTCAAACTAAACCCTAAACCTTCAAACTAAACCCTAAACCTTTAAACTAAACCCTAAACCCTTAAACTAAATCCTAAACTCTAAACCTTAAACCCTAAAACTAAACCCTAAACCTGAAATATTAAACCCTAAACCCTAACCCTAAACCATAAACTCTAAACCTAAACCCTAAACCTTAAACCCAAAACCCTAAATGCTAAACTCTAAACCCAAAACCCTATAACCTAACAATAAACCTTAAACCTTAACAATAAACTCAAAACCCTAAACCCTAAACCCTACACTCTTAACCCTATACCCCAAACCCTATACCCTAATCCCCAAACCATAAGCCTTAAACCATAAACCCAAAACCCTACACCCTAAACCTTAACCCTAAACCCAAAACCCTAAATCTTAAATATAAAATCTAAACCCTGAACCCTTAACCCTAAACCCTAAACACTAAACCATATATCCTAAACTCTAAACACTAAACCCAGAATCCTAAACTCAAAACCCTAAACCCTAACCCTAAACCCTAAATCCGATCCCTAAACCCTAAACCCTAAATCCTAAACTCTAAATTCTAAATTCTAAACCCTCAATCCTAAATTCTAAACCCTAAACCCATAACCCAAAACCGTTAAACCTAAACACTAAAACCTAAACCCTAAACACTAAACCATAAACCCTATACCCTTAACCCTAAACCCTAAACCCTAAACCCTAAATCTAGATCCTAAACCCTAAACCCTAAATCCTTAATCCAAAACTCTAAACCCTAAACAGTAAACCCTAATACTAAACACAGAACCCTAAAGTCTAACCGTAAATCCTAAACCCTAAATCCTTAATCCAAAACTCTAAACCCTAAACAGTAAACCCTAATACTAAACACAGAACCCTAAAGTCTAACCGTAAATCCTAAACCCTAAATCCTCAAACTAAACCCTAAACCCTACACCCTAAACCTTAACCCTAAACCCTAAATCCTAAATTCTAAACCCTAAACCCATAACCCAAAACCGTTAAACCTAAACACTAAAACCTAAACCCTAAACACTAAACCATAAACCCTATACCCTTAACCCTAAACCCTAAACCCTAAACCCTAAACCCTATACCCTAAACCCTACACCTCATACCCTAAACCCTAAACACTAACCCTAGACCCATAACCCTAAATCATAAACCTAAAATACAAACTCTAAACCCTAAACCCTAAATCCTTAATCCAAAACTCTAAACCCTAAACAGTAAACCCTAATACTAAACACAGAACCCTAAAGTCTAACCGTAAATCCTAAACCCTAAATCCTCAAACTAAACCCTAAACCCTAAATCCTAAATACAAAGCCTAAACCACAAACCTGAACCCTAAATCCTAAACTCTAACACCTTAACCCTAAACCCTAAATCCTACACTCAAAACCCAAAACACTAACCCTTAACCCTAAATCGTAAAATTCGAACCCTAAACCCTAAACTAAAACCCTACACAATAAAATGCTCAAACCAAAATTGTAAACCCTAAACCCATACCCTTAACCATAAACCCTGAACCCTAAACCCTAAACCCTAAACCCTATATCCTAAACCCTATACCCTTAATCATAAACCCTTAACCCTAAATCATCAAATTCAAACCCTAAACCCTAAATCCTAAACCCTAAACCCTATATCCTAAACCCTATACCCTTAACCATAAACCCTTAACCCTAAATCATCAAATACAAACCCTAAACCCTAAACTAAAACCATACACCATAAAGCGCTCAAACCAAAATTGTAAACTCTAAACCCATACCCTTAACCATAAACCCTGAACCCTAAACCCTAAACCCTACACCCTAAACCTTATATCCTAAACACTATACCCTTAACCATATACCCTAAACCCTAAACCCTAAACCCTATATCCTAAACCCTAAAACTAAACCCTAAACCCTAAAACTAAATCCTAAACTCTAAACCTTAAACCCTAAACCCTAAACCCTAAAAATAAACCCTAAACCTGAAATATTAAACCCTAAACCCTAACCCTAAACCCTAAATTCTAAACCTACACCCTAAACCCTAAACCTTAAATGCTAAACTCTAAACCCAAAACCCTATAACCTAACAATAAACCCTAAACCCTAAAACCTAACTCTAAAATTCTAAACCCTAGATCGTAAACCTTAAACCCTGGACGCTTAATCTTAAATCTTAAATCCTAAATCCTGGACCCTAAACCCTAAATCGTAAATCCAAAAATATATACCCAAAACGCAAAACCTTAAACCCTAAAACCAAAAGCCAAAACCCTTAAACCTAAACCCTAAAACTTAAACCCTAAGCCCTAAACCCTAAACCTTATAACATATACCTTTAACCCTAAACCCTAACACTAAACTCAAAACACTAAACCCTAAACCCTAAACCTAAACCCTAATCCTTAAACCCTAAACTCTAAACCCTAAACCCTAAACCTTAAACCTAAAACCCTAAACCCTAAACTCGGACAACAAATTCATCAATGAGGGTGCTTTAGATCGTATACCTCGGATGATAACATTGCAGAAGCTACCTGTGGACATTTCCAAAAGATTTTTACAGGAGAAGACAAGGTTATAAATGAGAATGCTATCAATTGTATCCCCAGGATGGTCAATTAGGAACAAAATAATAATCGTATTACTATGCCTACTTTGGAAGAGTTGAAGGAAGTAGTATTCTCTATGAATCCTAATTCTGCAGCTGGTCCAGATGGGATGAATGGATATTTTTTTCAGAAATGTTGGCATATTATCAAGCCTGATCTACTTGGTGCCATTCATGCATTTTTTTGTGGTCAAATGATTCCCAAATATTTCTCTCATTCTTTCAGTGTTCTTCTTCCTAAGGTGAAAAATCCCAACAAACTTTCTGAATTCAGGCCCATCAGTCTAAGCAACTTCACTAGCAAGATCATATCTAAACTAGTGAGTTCTAGATTTAGACCTATTTTACCTAATTTGGTTTCTCTCAATCAATCTGGGTTTGTCAAAGGGAGAAGTATTTCAGAAAACATTATGCTCGATCAAGAGATTATTCACCAAATTAAGAAGCCTAATATTGGGAGCAATGTTATTATTAAATTGGACATGGCTAAAGCATACGACAGGGTTTCTTGGTCCTACATATGTTTGGTATTGAGAAGAATGGGGTTTGATGAAGTCCTTATTGACATGGTTTGGAGGATCATGTCTAACAATTGGTACTCTATAATCGTCAATGGAAAAAGACATGGTTGGTAGACCTAGGATTATATATTTTTCTGATCTTATTAACAAAGTTTTATGCAGAATCACAGGTTGGCAGACTAAGCTTTTATGTTATGGTGGTAGAGCAATCCTTGTCAAGCATGTGTTGCATTCCTTACCTATTCACCTATTAGCTTCAGTAACTCCTCCAGATACTGTCCTCAGGCAGATCCAAAACATCACGGCTAATTTCTTTTGGGGATGAAGGAATGAGAGGAAAAAAATACCATTGGTCTTCATGGAAAAATTTAAGCTTTCCTTATGAGGAAGGAGGTATTGGTATGAGGAACCTCAAAGATGTGTTTTTAGCCTTCCAATATAAACAATGGTGGAACTTTCGATCCAAACAGACCCTTTGGAGGGGTTTTTTGAAAGCTAAATATTGCCAAAGGTCTAATCCAATTAGCAAGAAATGGGATACATGGGAGTCTTTGACATGGAAGCACCTTATGCATAACAAACACCAAGTCGAAAAGCACATCCAATGGAAGCTCAACTCTGGAAATTGTTCGTTTTGGTGGGATAATTGGCTTGGTGTTGGACCTCTTGCTCAGTATTCTACCGATAGCAATAGATTCAAACAACAGCACAGTGGCAGAATTTTGGCTTGATGGACAGTGGAACTGGAACAAGCTCCTTCTGCAGGCACCTAACAGTCAGATGGCCAGCATCCTCTCCACAGAGCTTTACATCCAGCACTACAAGAAAAGGGGTTATTAGAGACCAAATTTTAAGGACGAGTATAAAATACGGCCTCTAATGGTATACCTATAAGGATGAGATTACAATCTAGTCCCTAATCCCGGTTTTTATTTTAAAGAACATAAAGAGCACACAGATCCGGTCTCTAATACAAAAGTTTTAGTAGGCGGGTCACTCGAAAATTTCAGCAAAGGCGCGAATCTTATAATCCCTAAATATTTTCATCTCCTCACTCAAAGAACAAAAAACCCTAAACACCTAAAATTCCTAAAATCTCAAATTTATGTAGAACCACTGGATCACTCAAATTTCAAAGGTTGCATTCTCCAGATAAAGTACCACCAAATTCCAATTTCTTCTGCATTATCAGGTAAATTAGGAGTAAATTTATGTATGTATTTCATACTTCTTTTCCATGATAAAGTTATTAGTTCTTCTGTTTCGTTCATTCCGACCCAAGTTTCTGTATTAGAAATTCATTGTTTGTTTGGAAAACACTATTGTTCCGTGAGTAATGGGTTGAAGTTCAAGGAGGTACTCATGGTTTTATTGCGGGATTTCTTCTATTGGGTTGTATTTAAGAAATTATTTGGAGACTTGGTTAAGGGCTAAGAAAATGTTGTGTGTTTAATTTATTGAGGGCTTTTATATGTTCTGATTTTTTTGACCCACTAAGTGCTCTAATTCAATTCGTACTCTCTAGATATTTCAAATTAAGATTTATTTTTCATAAATTGTTTAGATTTTTTTTTTAGAAAACATTCTTACAACTTGGATCTCTAGCTTCTTGAGTTCTAGCTACTATTGCTTGTCATTATATGCACAATTAATGTACTGTTCGATGTCCATTGTAGCCTAAGAAGAATTTAGCTTATGGTCATCTTCAAAGTTCAACTTTTTTTACCGTCAAAATGTGAGATGGGTTGTACTTGTAAATTAAAACAATGAGTCTTGTTTAGTCAGGTGTTTAAATTTTGATGATGAAAAATGAGTTAGAACTTGGTTATCTAGTTTCTTGAGCTTTTGATACTACTAGTTGTATTTATATGCATAATTACTATAGCCTAAGAAGAGTTTAGCTTATGCTCATCTTCTAAATTTTATTTTCTTTATTATGAAGATGTTGAGATTGGTTGTGGTTGTAAAATTTTCTTTGATTAGGTGTAGTGGTCAAATTGATTTATTACTATGATATATTCATTGTTCTTTATTAGTTTTGACCTGCGAATCCTCCATGGAAAGATTTGTCAATTAGTATATTGAGTAAAAAAATTCATTTTACTACAAGTTAACATTGGATGAAATGCTAGGCTACTTTTCTTCTTTTTCGTTTCTTTTGATTAGTATGTGAATACGACTATGGTGTGGATGTTGAAGTGATCTTAAGTTAAGTCTTTATTTTTAATTTTGTGTTTTGTACACTAAATAATAAAAAATAAGTCTTTATTTTTAATTTTGTGTTTTGTACACTAAAGAATAAAGATTTTGGTAAATTTCAAGAGCCGCAACTTCTTCTTCTTCTCACTCGTATTTTTTATTAATACTGCTCTTATTCATCTTCTTCTTCATTGTATCTACTTGTCTTCTTCCTTTTTTTATTTGTTATCGTTGATCTTCTTCTTCTATAATTGTTGTTGTAGTTTTGTTTTTTTGGAACTGAATACCATAAAGTAGATAGCTTTTCAGATATCTTTATAAATAATATTCTAAATGTTATTTGTCTCTGACAATCAGATGGCATGGTTTCAACGCTATTTGAGACTCCCTTGAAGCTTAAGTTTGATCTTTCACTAGGAACCTTAGCAATAATGGTTGGAACCAGTCTGTTTATGAGATTTTATATGGTCTATTTTTTTCCAAAACTCCCATGATTTCAATTTTTGTTTTGTACACTAAAGAGTTTGGTAAATTTCAAGAGTAGGGACCTCTTCATCTTCTTCCTCGTCTTCTCTGTTAGCACTCATTTTCTTTTTATCTATTGTCATTGATCTTCTTCTTATTGTACAGTTGTTGTTCCACAACTTTTTGTCAAAGTGAATGCCACAAAGCAGCGAGCTTAGCAGGAATTCTTATAAATAATAATCGAAATATAACTTGTCTCTTACCATCAGATTTTATGGTTTCCACACTAACTCGAGACTTCCTTAAAGATAATATGGTATGATTCTTTTTCAGAGCTCATGCCATGATTCTTAATATTTGTTTTTTACACTAAAGATTATGGTAAATTTCAAGAGTCGCGACTTCTTGTTCTTCCTTGTCTTCCTTACAATCGATGTTCTTCTTCTTCTTTTTTGTTATATTTGTTCTTCTTCTTTTAATCGTTTGTCACTGCTTCTCTTCTTCTACAGCTTCTGCTGCTGCAAATAGTTTTTTTTTGGAACTAAATAATACAAAGCAATGAGTTTACAGGAATCTTTATAAAATAATGATCCAAATGTAACTTGTCTCTTACAACCAGATGGCATGGTTTTAACGTTACTTGAGACTCAGTTAAGGCTAATATGACCTATTTTGTTTAAACCTCATGTTGTAGTCTCAATTCTTTTCTCTCTCTTTTTCTTTTCTCGGATCTAAAACTACTACTATAACATTTTACAATAATCAAAGTGTTTGAAAAAATACCACTCTCTTTAAGAGGCACTTCAAAAAATTTGTTCATGATCATAATGTGTGTCCATTGGGAGTATCATCATGGGATGACATCAAAGAATAAAAGTTAAATCACATGTGGACAGTTCTTAAGCTAAGTAAGTGGAATATTCTTCTTTTATTTCTTATTGGTACCCCCTTTCTTACTATTCTTGATGCTTAATTATTGAATCATTTGCATGTTTTTTTTGAATTGACAAAATAATAAAGAGGGTAAATGAAAGATATCATCATGGTACGTTAAGACCTCTCTAAGTTATTTTTTTGCATTTTTCTACTGGATTATTAATAAATTACCTTTGACAATAAAAAAAATGGAGTTGGAAGCATTGTTTACAGATGTGTATGATTAATCACTTTAAGGATTGAAGCAAAGCGTGGCGGAGACTAAAACTTCAATATCTTGAAGTAGAGGAGGTCCAATAAAGTTCTTCATGCCTTGAAGCAAGATGAGACCAAATTAAGAGCCTTAAGAAGCATTGGACTCTTTTAAAAAGAAAAAGAGTTCCAGGTAGAGTTCAACTTAGATTTCACCTTTAATCGACTGTGAGTATGATGAGTATGGCCACTTCATCTTCCAGGTATGTCTTTTTCTTCTTCTTCATTGTCTTCTATTCTCATTGCTGGTCACTGTCATTGGAAGGGCTGGAAAAAACTTCAATTCTTACTCGCAGTCGTTAGTGTTGCATGACTGTTTCCTCTGTTTCACTAGATAGTTTGCTGGAAATTTTTGTGCTGTTAACTTTCTGGGATGATTTAATTCCTTTTGCTTTCGCTACTTTTCTTTCTGGGCTGGCTGAACTGTAATAGTACATGTACTATTATTCATAGGGAATAATTTAAATGCATTATATGTTGTATAAAGAATAGTTTTAGCCGAATGTTAGTTAAACATTTACTAAGTTTTCAATTAAATAAGTGAAGCAGTAAGACCTAATACTATATCATTTTGTACTTTTGCTATTATCTTTCAATTTGTTGTCTCTCTAAAAATACTGATTTTCTAAAGCATTAGTTTTTTTTAACATGTTTCAGCTTTTGAACAAGCTTTGTGGATTCCTACAGCTTCATAATTGGCATTCAAACTATTGTTGTTGAGTTTTGATTGTTAGCAACTCCAATTCTAATTAAAAAGTTCTTCTCTTTCATTCTATTTGAATTTTGTGTGGAAGATATGCTGCTTTTAAAATGCAAGAAATGGAGTTTAACAACCGAATGTGTCAAGTTTGTTTCTACTACACCTTGTTATAAGTTTTCGTATTACTTGTTTATGCTAAAGAGTTAATCTTTAATATTGATATCTTCTAGTATCTGCTAACATCATCAATTGCTATTAGTTGGTTGTATACTTTTTAAAGCTATTATTACAAGGAGGGATCTATTTGGGTTGATACTAAAAATGAAAAGCCAACATGATATTAAATGTTTGGTATGACATCCAAAAATGATATTTTTTTCTCGAGTAATTGCTCATAGTGAGAATTGAAATCTAACATGGAGCATGCCTAATTGTCGTTTTATCTTTGAAGTTGACTCCATGCTCTTGGGATGGAGATACTGATATCTGAAGATACATATATATCGTACTCTTTATTCGGCATTTCGACTTTAAAAGGATAAGCTATGCTTTCAAGATGTGCCATTTTAAGGTAGAATTACTTCATAACTTGCCAACTTGACTCAACTTGTTGTTCATGATAAATGAGAAATTTCATCTAGTATGAAAATTACTTGTAACTTGAATGAAAATCTGTCAAGTGAATTCAGCCTCTTCTAAAAACCTATATGTATTAATGTGACTTGAATTCACTTCCAGGGACCATTCATCAAAACATAAGCTTTTATGCCATCATACATTTGATAAATCTTGATTATATGTGAATTAAGCATCGATAAAATTATAGTTGGAAGGTGCTTTAGATTATTTAACCAATTGTCTAGTTGATTTTTATACGTTTTTTCTAAATAAAATCTCTTGATACTTGTTACAGGCCTTGGATATTGAAGTTCACATGAAGCAAATTTTTGAGGACGTACAACTGATTGACTATCATTTCGCAAGAATGGACTAAATTTATCCTATAGGATATGGATATTATCTATATTTTTTTTTCTTTGCTAAGAAAACCCGCACACAGTACTATGACGGTAGCATACAATGTGGCTATATAGTACTAATAATTTATAAATATTGATATTTTTTTTGTAATTAATCAAAGCAAGTTCCTAATATTATTCTTTTATGATCTAATTATTTTAGCTGCATATTGAATAAATTATAGAATCAATTTATTAAGAGAATATTTTTGGACAAAGATCTATAGGACCT
>NW_006239692.1:54621-64110 GCF_000226075.1 Solanum tuberosum | reverse complement strand
TTTGGTAAATTTCAAGAGCCGCAACTTCTTCTTCTTCTCACTCGTATTTTTTATTAATACTGCTCTTATTCATCTTCTTCTTCATTGTATCTACTTGTCTTCTTCCTTTTTTTATTTGTTATCGTTGATCTTCTTCTTCTATAATTGTTGTTGTAGTTTTGTTTTTTTGGAACTGAATACCATAAAGTAGATAGCTTTTCAGATATCTTTATAAATAATATTCTAAATGTTATTTGTCTCTGACAATCAGATGGCATGGTTTCAACGCTATTTGAGACTCCCTTGAAGCTTAAGTTTGATCTTTCACTAGGAACCTTAGCAATAATGGTTGGAACCAGTCTGTTTATGAGATTTTATATGGTCTATTTTTTTCCAAAACTCCCATGATTTCAATTTTTGTTTTGTACACTAAAGAGTTTGGTAAATTTCAAGAGTAGGGACCTCTTCATCTTCTTCCTCGTCTTCTCTGTTAGCACTCATTTTCTTTTTATCTATTGTCATTGATCTTCTTCTTATTGTACAGTTGTTGTTCCACAACTTTTTGTCAAAGTGAATGCCACAAAGCAGCGAGCTTAGTAGGAATTCTTATAAATAATAATCGAAATATAACTTGTCTCTTACCATCAGATTTTATGGTTTCCACACTAACTCGAGACTTCCTTAAAGATAATATGGTATGATTCTTTTTCAGAGCTCATGCCATGATTCTTAATATTTGTTTTTTACACTAAAGATTATGGTAAATTTCAAGAGTCGCGACTTCTTCTTCTTCCTTGTCTTCCTTACAATCGATGTTCTTCTTCTTCTTTTTTGTTATATTTGTTCTTCTTCTTTTAATCGTTTGTCACTGCTTCTCTTCTTCTACAGCTTCTGCTGCTGCAAATAGTTTTTTTTTGGAACTAAATAATACAAAGCAATGAGTTTACAGGAATCTTTATAAAATAATGATCCAAATGTAACTTGTCTCTTACAACCAGATGGCATGGTTTTAACGTTACTTGAGACTCAGTTAAGGCTAATATGACCTATTTTGTTTAAACCTCATGTTGTAGTCTCAATTCTTTTCTCTCTCTTTTTGTTTTCTCGGATCTAAAACTACTACTATAACATTTTACAATAATCAAAGAGTTTAAAAAAATACCACTCTCTTGAAGAGGCACTTCAAAAAATTTGTTCATGATCATAATGTGTGTCCATTGGGAGTATCATCATGGGATGACATCAAAGAATAAAAGTTAAATCACATGTGGACAGTTCTTAAGCTAAGTAAGTGGAATATTCTTCTTTTATTTCTTATTGGTACCCCCTTTCTTACTATTCTTGATGCTTAATTATTGAATCATTTGCATGTTTTTTTTGAATTGACAAAATAATAAAGAGGGTAAATGAAAGATATCATCATGGTACGTTAAGACCTCTCTAAGTTATTTTTTTGCATTTTTCTACTGGATTATTAATAAATTACCTTTGACAATAAAAAAAATGGAGTTGGAAGCATTGTTTACAGATGTGTATGATTAATCACTTTAAGGATTGAAGCAAAGCGTGGCGGAGACTAAAACTTCAATATCTTGAAGTAGAGGAGGTCCAATAAAGTTCTTCATGCCTTGAAGCGAGATGAGACCAAATTAAGAACCTTAAGAAGCATTGGACTCTTTTAAAAAAAAAAGAGTTCCAGGTAGAGTTCAACTTAGATTTCACCTTTAATCGACTGTGAGTATGATGAGTATGGCCACTTCATCTTCCAGGTATGTCTTTTTCTTCTTCTTCATTGTCTTCTATTCTCATTGCTGGTCACTGTCATTGGAAGGGCTGGAAAAAACTTCAATTCTTACTCGCAGTCGTTAGTGTTGCATGACTGTTTCCTCTGTTTCACTGCATAGTTTGCTGGAAATTTTTGTGCTGTTAACTTTCTGGGATGATTTAATTCCTTTTGCTTTCGCTTCTTTTCTTTTTGGGCTGGCTGAACTGTAATAGTACATGTATTGTTATTCATAGGGAATAATTTAAATGCATTGTATGTTGTATAAAGAATAGTTTTAGCCGAATGTTAGTTAAACATTTACAAAGTTTTCAATTAAATAAGTGAAGCAGTAAGATCTAATACTATATCATTTTGTACTTTTGCTATTATCTTTCAATTTGTTGTCTCTCTAAAAATACTGATTTTCTAAAGCATTAGTTTTTTTTAACATGTTTCAGCTTTTGAACAAGCTTTGTGGATTCCTACAGCTTCATAATTGGCATTCAAACTATTGTTGTTGAGTTTTGATTGTTAGCAACTCCAATTCTAATTAAAAAGTTGTTCTCTTCCATTCTATTTGGATTTTGTGTGGAAGATATGCTGCTTTTAAAATGCAAGAAATGGAGTTTAACAACCGAATGTGTCAAGTTTGTTTCTACTACACCTTGTTATAAGTTTTCGTATTACTTGTTTATGCTAAAGAGTTAATCTCTAATATTGATATCTTCTAGTATCTGCTAACATCATCAATTGCTATTAGTTGGTTGTATACCTTTTAAAGCTATTTCTAGTTTGTTGTAGAGATTGAGTGGATTATTACAAGGAGGGATCTATTTGGGTTGATAATAAAAATGAAAAGCCAACAGGATATTAAATGTTTGGTATGACATCCAAAAATGATATTTTTTTCTCAAGTAATTGCTCATAGTGAGAATTGAAATCTAACATGGAGCATGCCTAATTGTCGTTTTATCTTTGAAGTTGACTCCATGCTCTTGGGATGGAGATACTGATATCTGAAGATACATATATATCAGACTCTTTATTCGGCATTTCGACTTTAAAAGGATAAGCTGTGCTTTCAAGATGTGCCATTTTAAGGTAGAATTACTTCATAACTTGCCAACTTGACTCAACTTGTTGTTCATGATAAATGAGAAATTTCATCTAGTATGAAAATTACTTGTAACTTGAATGAAAATCTGTCAAGTGAATTCAGCCTCTTCTAAAAACCTATATGTATTAATGTGACTTGAATTCACTTCCAGGGACCATTCATCAAAACATAAGCTTTTATGCCATCATACATTTGATAAATCTTGATTATATGTGAATTAAGCATCGATAAAATTATAGTTGGAAGGTGCTTTAGATTATTTAACCAATTGTCTAGTTGATTTTTATACGTTTTTTCTAAATAAAATCTCTTGATACTTGTTACAGGCCTTGGATATTGAAGTTCACATGAAGCAAATTTTTGAGGACGTACAACTGATTGACTATCATTTCGCAAGAATGGACTAAATTTATCCTATAGGATATGGATATTATCTATATTTTTTTTTCTTTGCTAAGAAAACCCGCACACAGTACTATGACGGTAGCATACAATGTGGCTATATAGTACTAATAATTTATAAATATTGATATTTTTTTTGTAATTAATCAAAGCAAGTTCCTAATATTATTCTTTTATGATCTAATTATTTTAGCTGCATATTGAATAAATTATAGAATCAATTTATTAAGAGAATATTTTTGGACAAAGATCTATAGGACCTGGTCATAAGTATTTTAGTAACCAAAAGACTCGTCCTTAAATTTTTGTAGCACCACTACACATTTTCAAGGACCAGGTTATGCCAGTCGCTAAATGTTTTAAGGACCGGTTATTAACTTTTAACATCATCAACTTGGGACCAGAAATGTGGTCTCTAAAAATGTTTTAAGGACGAGAAAAAGACTAGTCGCAAAAACCTTTAAGGACCAGGTCACATTTCCCGTCCTTATTAACCTTTAGCGTCGGAGGCTATAGGGACGAGCGGCGACCAGAAATATCTAGTCGTGAATAGTTTCTAGGGACCAGAAATTTACTTTTAGGGACCAAATTTCCCTTCCTTATTGAATGTTTTTCTTGTAGTGCAGCAGGACCTCCCAGACCAAGCAATCTGGAAACCAAACATGGATGGAAACTTCAGCTGCTCATCTACATGGAATGAGATTAGAGAGAAGAGGACCAAGACCAAATTCAACTCATTCATTTGACATAAGAGTATCCCTTTAAAATTTCTTTTCTTTTGTGGAGAACGTTAAGAGGCAAACTTCCTACTAACGAAAAACTAACCAGCTTTGGCAATGAGCCTACAAACTATTTTTGTTGTTGTAACAGGCCTGGTCTAGACACGATAGAGAACACATTCAACACTGGACAATTCGCGACATACGTGTGGAGAAGTTTTGCAAAAGCTGCTGGAATCATCACAGATCACAGCTCCCTCCCCCAACTCATCATACAATGGTGGTCAACTAAGTACAACAATGAAGCACACAAGCTACTACTACAAGCTACGCCAATATTCATTTGTTGGAACCTTTGGAAGAATCGTTGCGCTAGTAAATATGGAGGCAAGTCGTCTAATGTTAGTAGAGTCAAATATGCAATCTACAAGGACAAGTACAAACTAATGAATACAAGCATCCCCCAAATCAAATGGCCTTCAAAGTGGAAGGAATTATTTCAGCTGGCAGAAAATTGTATTCATGACACCAAAGTGATTCTCGTTAAGTGGATAAAACCTCCAGATCGATGGGTCAAAATCAACACGGACGGCAGTGCACTAAGCAGCCCTGGCAGAATTGGAGCAGGTGGTATCCTAAGGGATCAAACGGGAGCAATTTTATTAGCTTTTGCAATCCCATTGAGGGAAGGCACTAACAGCCAAGCTAAAATAGGAGCAACCATATTTGGCATGACATGGGTACTTCAACTGGGCTACAAGAGTGTCATTTTGGAAGTGGATTCGCAGCTACTGGTGGACTGGATCACGCAGAAAGCCAGACCTTCATGGAGTATCAACATACAGCTATAGCAGCTTCAGGAACTCATCAGACAAACACATAATTTTAGATGTAAACACACCTTCAGGGAAGCTAATTTTGTGGCCGACTCCCTATCAAAGCAAAGTCACAAAGTTACAAGTCCCCAAATATATTGCAACAGCCAACAATTACCAAGAGAAGCAAAAGCATACTATCAATTAGACATGATCGAGATGGCAAGTTTCAGAAGAAGGAAAATCAAGAGGATCAAAGAACCACCTTGAGTTGACTTCAAACCTTTTCAACCTAGCTATGGTTGAAAATCATAGCTCTTTTGAATAGGTATAGTTTTTTTTGTAAGAGGGGAGTCTCCCTTATTTACGATTCCTAGATGCTTTGTATCGAGAGGAGTCCTCTCTTAGGTGCTTAGTTTCTTGGTTTATTTCTTTTGTAAGGTGATGAGTTGATTAACCATAGGTAAGTCAACTACTAAACCACCATAGGATCGGAGGTTAGGTTACGTCCCCCTCCTTGTACTTTTGCTTTATTTATGCTAAGGCATGTGGGGGTTGCAAAGCCCCTGACCCATCCAAGGGTCGTTAAAATAAAAGAAAAAAAACCCTAAACTCTAAACCCTAAATCTGAACTCTAAAGTATAAATCCTAAATCCTAAACTATAAACACTAAACCCTAAATCCTAAACTCCAAACCCTAAAACCTAACCCTAAACCCTAAACCCTAAATCCTAAACCCTAAACCTGATCCATAAACCCTAAACTCTAAACCCTAAATCTTAAGTTCTAAACCTTAAACTAAAAACCCAAAACCCTTAACAGTAAACCCTAAAACCTAAACCCTAAACCCTATACCCTATACACTTAACCCTAAACCCTAACACTAAACTCAAAATCCTAAACCCTAAACCATAAATCTTAAACTCTAAACCCTATACCCTTAACCCAAAACCTTAAACCCTAAACCCTAAACCCTGCACCCTAAACTCTAACACTAAACCCATAACCTTAAACCCTAAACCCTAAATCCAAAACCCAAAATGCTTAAACCTAAACCCTAAACCCAAAACCCAAAACGCTTCAACCTAAAACCTAAACAATACACCCTAAACCCTATACCCTTAACCGTAAACTCAAAACTCTAAACTCGAAAACCTAAACTCAAAACCCTAAACCCTAAACCCTAAACCCTTAAACCATAAACCATAAACCCTAGATCCTAAAACCTAAACCTTAAACCCTAAACCATAAACTCTAAACCTTAAACCTTAAACCCTAAACACTAAACCCTAAACTCCTAAACCCTAAACCCTAAACCCTAAACCCTAAACCCTAAACCCTAAACCCTAAACCCTAAACCCTAAACCCTAAACCCTAAACCCTAAACCCTAAACCCTAAACCCTAAACCCTAAACCCTAAACCCTAAACCCTAAACACTAAACCCTAAACCCTAAACCCTAAACCCTAAGTTCAAAACCCTAAACCTTAATTCCTAAATCCTAAATCCTACACTCTAAACCCTAAACCCTAAACCCTAAACCCTAAACCCAAAAATCTGAACTTCAAACTCTAATTCCTAAATCCTAAATCCTACACTCTAAACACTAAACCCTAAACCCTAAACCCTAAACCCTAAGTTCAAAACCCTAAACCTTAACGCTAAACCCTAAACCCTAAACACTAAACCCTAAACCCAACCATATATCCTTATAGCAAAACCCTAAACCCTAAACATTAAACCTGATTCCTATACCCTAAACTATAAATCCTAGATACTAAATCCTAAACTCTAAACCCAAAACCCAAAACCCTTAAACCTAAACCCTAAGCCTTAAACCTTAAACCCTATAACATATACCCTTAACCCTAAACCCTAACACTAAACTCAAAACCCTATAACCTAAACCCTAAATCCTAAACCCTATAACTTTAACCCTAAACCATAAATATGAACTTAAACTCTAAATCCTAAATGCTAAACTATAAACACTAAACCCTAAATCCTAAACTCAAAACCCTAAACCCTAAAACCTAAACACGTAACCCTAAACCCTAAACTCTAAAGCCTAGATCCTAAATCATAAATTCTAAACCCTAAACACAGAACTCAAAACCCTTAACCCTAAACCCTAAAACCTAAAACCTAAGCCCTAAACCCTAAACCTTATACCCTAAACCCTATACCCTTAACCCTAAACCCTAACACTAAACTCAAAATCCTAAACCTTAAACCTTAAACCATAAACCCTAAACCCCAAAGCTTAAACCTTAAACCCTAAACCCTACACCCTAAACCCTAAACCCTTAACCCTTAACCCTAAACCCTAAATCTGAACTCTGAATTCTAAATTCTATTTCCTAAACTCTAAAAACTGAACACTAAATCCTAAATTCAAAACCCTAAACCATAACCCTAAACCCTAAATCCTAAACCCTAAACCCTAAACATTAAACCATGAACCTACCATATATCCTAAACTCAAAACCCTAAAACTTAACCCTAAACCCTAAACCCAAAATCTAATCCCTAATTCCTAAATCCTAAATCCTAAATTTTAAACCCTAAATCCTAAATTCTAAACCCTTAACCCACAGCCCAAAACCCAAATCCCTTAAACCTAAACACTAAAACCTAAATCATAAACACTAAACCCTATAGCCTTAACCCTAAACCCTACACCCTATACCCTAAACCCTACACCCTATACCTAAACCCTATACCCTAATCTCTAAACCCTAAACCTGAAATCCTTAATCCAAAACTCTAAACCCTAAACAGTAAACCTTAAATCCTAAACTCAGAACCCTTAACTCTAACCCTAAATCCTAAACCTAAACCCTAAACACTAAATCCTAGACCTAAACCCTAAACCCTAAACCTTAAACCCTAAATCCTAAACTTTAACCCCTTAATCCTAAATCCTAAATCTTAAACTCAAAACACTAAACACTAACCCTTAATCGTAAATCCTAAAATTCAAACCCTAAACCCTAAACTAAAACCCTCCACCATAAAACGCTCAAACCTAAATCGTAAACCCTAAACCCCAAACCCTAAACCCTAAACCATATATCCTAAACCCTCATCCCTAAAACTAAACCCTAAACCCTAAAACTAAATCTTAAAATCTAAACCTTAAACCCTAAACCCTAAACCTAAAACCTAAACCTAAAATACTAAGCCTTAAACCCTAACCCTAAACCCTAAACTCTAAACCTAAACCCTAAACCCTCAACCCTAAATGCTAAACTCCAAACACTTACCCTATAACCTAACCATAAACCCTAACCCATAAAACCTAACTCCAAAATTCTAAACCCTAATCCCTAAGCCCTAAACCCTAAACCCTAAACCTTTAATCTTAAACTCTAAACCCTAAACCCTAAACTGAAACCCTAAACCCTAAATCATAATATCTAAACCCTAAACCCAAAACCAAAAACCCAAAACCCTAAACCCTAAACACCAAACCCTTAACCATAAACCCTGTAGCCTAAAGCCTAAAGCCTAAACCCTATAACCTAAAGCCAAAAGCCTAAACCCTAAATCCTAACTCTAAACCCTAAACCCTACACCCAAAAACAGAAATCCTAAACCTAAACCCTAATCCCTAAACCATAAACCCTAAACCCTTAAACCTTAAACCTTAAACCTAAAACACTAGATCTTAAACCCTAAATCCTAATACTAACCACTAACCCCTAAACCCTAAACCCTAAATGCTAAACCCAAAAAGCAAAACCCAATACCCTTAAACCTAAACCTTAAAACCTAAACCCTAAAACCTAAGACATTTAACCCTAAACACTAAACTAGAAACCCTAAACCCTAAACACTAGGCTAAGCCCTAAGCCCTAACCCCTAACCCCTAACCCCTAACCCCTAAGCCCTAAACCCTAACCCCTACACCCTAAACCCTAAACCCTAAACCCTAAACCGTACACACTAAAACCTAAACCCTAAAACCTAAACCCTAAATCCAAACTCGAAACCCTAAACCCTGAACCCTTAATCCTAAACTACAAACCTAATCCCTAAACCCAAAATCCTATACTCAAAACCCTAAATCATAAACCTAAATCCTAAACCCTAAATCCTAAATCTAAACCGTAAACACTAAACCCTAAATCAAAACTCTAAACCTTAAATCACAAACCTAAACCCTAAATTCTAAACTCTAAACCCTTGACCCTAAACTAAGAATCATAAACTCAAAACCCTAAACATGAACCCTTAACCCTAAAAAATTCCCCTCCAAGGGTCGTTAAAAAAAAAAAAAAAAAAAAAAAAAAAAAAAAAAACCCTAAATCATAAAATTCAAACCCTAAACCATAAAACCCTCAAACCTAAATTGTGAACCCTAAACCCTATACCTTTAACCATAAACCCTGAACAATAAACCCTAAATCTTAAACACTATATCCTAAATTCAAAACCCTAAACCCTAATGTCACGACCCAAGCCTAGGGCCTAGACGTGACATGGCGAATGAGGAACCCGAAGGAACCCCAAACAAGCCTCTCAAACTTGTCATCACACTTCATTGGTCGCGGAAGTACATTCAACATTAATTAACGGGAAATAGGGACTAAGGGCAAACCATTTCAAAATGACATCATAGAACAAGAGTCAAGCTCATTTACAAAATACTTGTCCAACGCACACCTCTACATACATAGATAGGACGGGG
>NW_006239692.1:47751-53290 GCF_000226075.1 Solanum tuberosum | reverse complement strand
AATAATTTGTGTGCTAGGAGATATGACCCTCCAAAGTAGACCCTCGAAAAAGGCTTCACTTGGAAATTTCGGATTTTGATACGGTTGCTCTAAAATTTGGGTTAGACCCATTTCCCACTCAATTTGACCCCCTAAACAAGAATATGAAGTCGGATTTTCGAAAAACGAAACGGATTTTTTTTATATAGCTAAACAAGTTTCCGGTAACTTCTGAAGCACATTTTTAAGAACTTTTTGGGTCATTTCACCTAAACCCTAAAACTAAACCCGAAACCCTAAACCTTAAATCTAAATTCTAAACCCTAAACCCTAAACCCTAAATTTGGAATACTAAACCCTAAACCGTAAACTCTAAACCTAAACCCTAAACCCTCAACCCTAAATGCTAAACTCTAAACCCAAAACCCTATAACCTATCCATAATCATTAAACCCTAAAACCTAACTCCAAAACTCTAAACCCTCAACCCTAAGACCCAAACCATAAACCCTAAATCCTAAACTCTAAATCCAAAATCCTAAACTATAAACCCAAAACCCTCAAACCTAATCCTTAAAACCTAAATCCTAAACCCTAAACCCTTAACCATAAACCCTAAATTATAAACCCTAAAGCCTACACCTTAAACCCTAAACCCTATTGCCTCGAATAGAAAGTGTTTGGATTGGTTTTGACTCCAACAATGACATTAACGGAGAGGGTCGCTGGCAAGATATAGAGTATGAAGACATTCCGCTCTATTGTGTTTACTGTAAGCATCAAGGTCATGCCCCCCATCTTGTGAGTTAAAGAAAAGAGATGAAGAAAGGAAAAAATACAAGGAGAAAGAAGAAGCAGGCAAGAAAGCAAAGCGCCCTCTAGACTCACCACCAGAACTAATAGGTAACTCAAGTATGGTCTCCACTTCTTCTCCTATTGTTGTTGTTTCTGCTAACCTACAGGTTCCCCAAAGTCCAAAGGAGCATGCCTTGCAAAATATTGAAAAGCAAGTCCCAAAAAATCCAAAAAATCGAGTCCCGCAAAATCCAAATGAGCAAGTCTCACAAAATCCAAATGAGCAAGTCTCGTTAAATCCAAATGAGCAAGTAAGGCAACCTCCAAAGCAACATCATAATGCTGATAAAGGTAAAGCTACAAATCAAAAGCAAGTGACAAGTGTTTCTACTACTCAGGGGCAGGTTGTTGCTTGTACCTCTTCTCCCACTCCCCATGGCAACCCCAGTATATGTGCTGCCACTTCCCACCCCCATGGCTAACCTATTATGTGTGTAGCCGCTCCCACTCCCCCTAGCAACCCCATTATTTGTGCTGTCAATTATGATTTTTTGGTTGAATGAGGTGAGGATGATGGTTTGGAGGATGTTATTGGAGGTTTGGATGGTTGTCGGGAGAAGCCCATAGAGCCTAATAGTTCAAGTCCTTCCCACCCGGTTACAACCAAAGTTACTATCCCCACCCATAAGAGTCAGCCCCAGAATCTTGCTACCAGCCCTAAAGAGAAAGCAAAGTCAAATGCCCAAAAGATAAAAGCGGCTCAAAATAAGAAAGAACAAATTCATGATCAGCAAATTGTTAGTTTCTATGCTAAGGATTCGCCAAAAAATGTTGGACATGGAGAAACTAGTGATCAAGATACTCAGGTTCCAGATGATCAGAACTCTACGGATAATATGATAGTTGATCATAATGGTATTCGGGTCTCAGATAATCAAAGTACTTAGCTCCGAGATGATCAAAATGCTACAGAAGAGGCTGGTCATTTTATTTAGGACCATCCTAAGAGTCTTATACATATCACTCCTCCTCAGTCAGTGCTTCCTGACTCAGATTCACAGGTTGATAGTGAAAAGGATCAGACTATTCCTACTGATGCAGAACCTCTGGATCCTATTATTGAGGTGTGTTATCTGAACACCTCCAGTAATATTTTGTAAGATGACTATAGGCAGGTTGTATCAGAAGATGAAAATGATGATATTTCTGAAGAAGAAAATGACTCTCCAGAACTCACAGATGATGCACATGCCAGTCAGCTCATTGAGATAATTAGTCCTTCTTCTCAAATGCAAAAGGTTGCGGATGAGCAAGGACTCTCACCCAGGGGTACTATTATGTTTTCACCGGGTTCTCGGACCGGCCCCCAGCAACCAGGACCAGACAGATGAGGAAACTCAAACTTCCACATGATTAGTACACTCATATGGAATGCAAGGGGCATCATGACCCTTGGTGCTTTGGAGAAACTTAAAGCTCTCAAATAAATTCATAAACTTTCAGTTATTGCCATTCTTGAGCCGTTTTCTAACAACACTCATATTCAGCTCTTCACAAACTACTTCACTATGCACAATTCTATCTATAATGATAATGGAAAAATTTAGGTTTTTTGGAACAATGATTTTGATTGTGTCCTTCTTAACTCAGATGACCAATAGATGACTTGTGAGTTTAAACATGTGGAGTGTGAGGAGATTTTCATTATTTCCTTTATTTATGCTAAATGCTTAGATAACCTCCGAGCTCCTCTTTGGAATATCTTCAGGCATAGATCAGCTACTACTAGTCTGTGGTGTACAGTTGGAGACTTCAATGTTATCACTACTCCGGAGGAGAAGCTTGGTGGTGTTCCGTATAGAATAAGTAAGAGCTATGAGTTTCTTTATAGGATTGAGCACTGTGGGTTGATTGACTTGGGCTACCATGGTTACTCTTTTACTTGGTCCAATGGGAGAGGTTCGGATGATGTGGTTTGGAAAAGGCTTGACAGAGCTATGATAAATGACAATTGGCTCAGTCGAATGCCTCTCACTACAGTTACTCACTTTCCATTTGTGGGTTCAGATCATTGCCCTCTTCTCTTGGAGATGACTGATCTGCAGTATAGTTCAACAAAATATTTCAAATTTCTTCATTGTTGGGTTGATAATTAGAATTTCATGGATACAGTGAGACTTTGTTGGTACCGAGATATTCAGGGGCATCCAATGTGGGTTTTTCACCAAAAATTGAAGCGAGTTAGTTCTACACTTAGCAACTGGTCTAAAATTGAGTTTGGGGAGACTTTTACTCGGGTTAAAGATTTTGAAGAAGCTGTTAGGCTTGCGGAGGAAAATTACATCCAAACCAATAGTGACCAGGATAGATCTTCTTTGCATGCTCTTAATGCTGAATACATCAGATACCTAAAGCTTGAAGAGTTTATTTTTAAGAAAAAGGCTCAGTTGCAGTGGTTCAAAGAAGGAGATGCCAACACCAGTTACTTCTATGCTCTTATGAGGGGACGAAGGAGAAAGTTGTTTATTCACAAAGTTAGAGATGATAATGGCAACTGGATCCAGGGTGATGGCAATATTGCTAAGACTGCCTGTGATCATTTTCAAGAATTGTTTACGGAGCAGAATCACTATGTTAGGGAGGACCTTTTGGCTTGTATTCCTGCACTTGTCATGAATGAGCAAAATGATAACTTGACTGTTATGTCGGACTTGGAGGAACTTAAAAATGTGGTATTCTCTATGAATCCAAACTTAGCAGCTGGGCCAGATGGTATGAACAGGAAATTTTTTCAAGTTTGCTCGGACATAATTAAATTGAATCTCCTTGCCATGGTTCATTCCTTTTTCTGTGGTTCTTCCCTCCCTAAACACTTTGCTCATGCATGCCTTGTCTTGATTCCTAAGGTGGAGTTCCCAAACCACCTTTCTGAGTTTAAACCGATCAGTCTGAGCAATTTCACTAACAAGATTATTTGTCTCCGACTTGCTCCTATCCTTCCTGGTCTCATTTCTACAAACCAATCCGGTTTCGTTAAAGGGAGGAGTATCTCAGAAAATATCATGCTTGCTCAAGAAATTGTCCATGGAATCAATCAAAAGAATCCAGGGGGAAATGTGGGTATAAAACTCGACATGGCCAAAGCTTATGACAGAGTTTCTTGGGCCTTTACTTGCCTTGTTCTTCGGAGAATGGGATTCTGTGAGGTTATTATCGATATAATTTGGAGGACTATGGCGGACAACTGGTATTCTATGATTATGAATGGAGTTAGACATGGCTTTTCCCACTCCACTAGAGGCTTAAAACAGGGTGATCCGCTTGCACCTGCCTTATTTATTTTAGGAGCAGAGGTTCTGTCTAGATTGTTGAACAACCTTAATATAACCAATTCTTTTGGGGTTTCTACATGGAAAATAGAGGTCCACAGGTTAACCACCCCAGTTTTGTAGATGATGTTATTATTTTCACCTCGGGGGGCAGACTATCTATTGAATTGATAATGCAGACTCTTACTGATTATGAAAATTGCTCCGGTCAACTTATTAACAGGAATAAAAGTCACTTTATGGTCTCCCCCAGTGCTCATCCCCCTACCATTTCCCTCATAAAAGTGATCACGAGGTTTGCTTAGAAAGATTCACCGATTACTTATCTTGGTTGTCCGCTTTAGATTGGCAGGCAGAGGATCTCACACTACTCTGGCATTATCTCTAAAGTGGTGGGCAGGATATCTGGTTGGCAAACAAAAATGCTTAGTTATGGTGGTAAAGCTACTCTCATTAAGCATGTTCTCCAGTCTCTCCCTATTCACCTTCTTAGTACAATTTCTCCCATTTCTACTTTCCTAAATGAGATTGAAAAATTGACCGCAGATTCCTATTGGGTCATGAAAAATGGGAAGAAAAGATACCATTGGGCATCTTGGAAAACTGTATGTCATCCTTTTAAAGAAGGTAGGGTTGGTTTTAGAAATATCCATGATGTTTGCAAATCCCATGAACTCAAACAATGGTGGAATTTTAGGACTAAAGAGTCACTTAGGAGGGAGTTTCTTCTAGCTAAATATTATCAACGCTCTCACCCGGTTTCCAAGATATATGATTCTGGTGAATCTTCGACTTGGAAGAATCTTATGGCTAACAAACAAATAGTGGAAGAAAATATACTTTGGAAGATAAACTCGGGCTATTCTAGTTTTTGGTGGGACAATTGGCTTGGCATTAGTTTACTAGCTACTCACAGGACTTTGCCGTGTAGACCGGGCAGGGAGACTATTTCAGATTTTCTTTGTCATGGCCAAAGGTGGATTAACCGACTTCATCAGCAGCTCCCGAAAAACTTGGTTGCCCAGATCCTTAGCCAGCAGATTCATTTTCAACTTGAAATACTTGATCAACCTTACTGGAAGGCCACTGAAATGACCCAAAAAGTTCTTAAAAATGTGATTTGGAAGTTACCAGAAACTTGTTTAGCTATATATAAAAAAATCCATTTCGTTTTTCGAAAATCCGACTTCATATTCTTGTTTAGGGGGTCAAATTGAGTGGGAAATGGGTCTAACCCGAATTTTAGAGCAACCGTATCAAGATCCGAAATTTCCAAGTGAAGCCTTTTTCGAGGGTCTACTTTGGAGGGTCATATCTCCAAGCAGACAAATTATTGGGTGGCCAATAACATATCCATGGAATCCCTTTGAGTTATCTACCTAACGCACTTCGTTTCACCTCATTCGGAGTTCGGACGAAGAAGTTATGCCCATTTT
>NW_006239692.1:25964-43900 GCF_000226075.1 Solanum tuberosum | reverse complement strand
TGTCATGAACCAAATAAGGTTAGTGATAGCAGAGGCGAATTTAGGATTTTTCGAACAAGGGTGCACCAAGTAAAATGTATTGAAGTGAAAATTGATCCTTAATCTTCAAGGTCAAAAGCTCAACATTAAATCATGTGGACCATTTAGACTTCTTGTAGTACGGGTGCCAAAATATAATATTATACAAATTTTAGAAAATATATATATAAAATATCTAATTTTACGATGAGACCATGGGTGCCAGTGCCCTATTTTTTGGCTCTAAATTCGCCACTGAGTGATAGGAATGTAGCTATCTTTTAGTTGGGTTTTGGGGAGTTGGAATTCTCTCCTGTGGTAGTACATGGGTTCTCGAGGGCATAAGCTTCACTCGTTGAATCGAGGACTGTCATGAACCAAATAAGGTTAGTGATAGCAGAGGCGAATTTAGGATTTTTCGAACAAGGGTGCACCAAGTAAAATGTATTGAAGTGAAAATTGATCCTTAATCTTCAAGGTCAAAAGCTCAACATTAAATCATGTGGACCATTTAGACTTCTTGTAGTACGGGTGCCAAAATATAATATTATACAAATTTTAGAAAATATATATATAAAATATCTAATTTTACGATGAGACCATGGGTGCCAGTGCCCTATTTTTTGGCTCTAAATTCGCCACTGAGTGATAGGAATGTAGCTATCTTTTAGTTGGGTTTTGGGGAGTTGGGAATGCTCTCGTGTGGTAGTACATGGGTTCTTGTAACGACCCTAAAAACGAACTAGTGAAACTAGAGCCTCACATGTGAGTTTGGAGTCGAGAACTTAATGAAATGATTATATTTGAATTTGACCCAAAAAGTTCTTAAAAATGTGCTTCGGAAGTTACCGGAAACTTGTTTAGCTATATATAAAAAAATCCGTTTCGTTTTTCGAAAATCCGACTTCATATTCTTGTTTAGGGGGTCAAATTGAGTGGGAAATGGGTCTAACCCAAATTTTAGAGCAACCGTATCAAAATCCGAAATTTCCAAGTGAAGCCTTTTTCGAGGGTCTACTTTGGAGGGTCATATCTCCTAGCACACAAATTATTGGGTGGCCAATAACATATCCATGGAAAGCCCTTTGAGTTAGCTACCTAACGCACTTCGTTTCACCTCATTCGGAGTTCGGACGAAGAAGTTATGCCCATTTTCGTAAAATCTGTCCGGCAGGAAAGGCAATTTCCAGTGAGCGTTTTTACTGTTCACCCGCCTCATTTTTTTTTCTAAGTGTTGGACCATTTTTCCAAAGGGCATATGTTATTTCCTATATACCATTAGTTCAATTCCCATCTCTAAAACATTTCCCAAAACACCTCTCCCATACTTAGACACATTTTCTCTCAAGTTCTCTCAAGAACCCTAATCCAAAACCTTCCTCAAGATTGAAGAGACTCTTGCTCCAAGTTCCAAGCTTCCATTGAAGACACTCTCAAGACCTTCATAAAAACTCAAGGTATGTGGTGTTGAACTCATGGGTCCTTCCACCCATAGTGCCTAGACTCTATTCTACTCACTAATTCATGGTTTAAGTTAAGATTCATAAATTAGTCTTGTTCTTTGTAATAATTTCCTGCACATTGAATTTTAAACATGAAAAGTGATTGTTTTGAGCATGTTGTGACCCTAGAACTTGAACCTAAATTTGGAATGGATGTGGAGATTTTCATGTGGTATTGTGGGTGTTAAAAAGGTGTTGTTGTAGGTTGTTCACTGGTTTGGCTGCATAATTACTACCCTATTTTCCATGCTCTTTGATTCCATTACATGCCTTCAAGGTGTTTGACAAAATGTCCAACTATGGAGAATTGATGAATCGATGCTTTAAAGCTTGAGTTATGAGATGTATGGAAATCCAGAGATGTGTTGATGACAAACTAAGCTTGTGTATATGTTCATTCCATACGTGAGATTGCATTAGAGCCTAATGGGAATTTCCTATATAAAGTGTTGCATGACCATGCCCGGTCCGGGGGAAAAGAACCGGACAACCATGTGAGAGGTTTATATCTCACCACCTAGGATGCTTGGGGTGTGACCAACATCAACCATGTGAGAGGTTTATATCTCACCACCTAGGATGCTTGGGGTGTGACCAACATCAACCATGTGAGAGGTTTATATCTCACCACCTAGGATGCTTGGGGTGTGACCAACATCAACCATGTGAGAGGTTTATATCTCACCACCTAGGATGCTTGGGGTGTGACCAACATCAACCATGTGAGAGGTTTATATCTCACCACCTAGGATGCTTGGGGTGTGACCAACATCAACCATGTGAGAGGTTTATATCTCACCACCTAGGATGCTTGGGGTGTGACCAACATCAACCATGTGAGGGGTTTATACCTTGCCACCAGGGTGTCCGGGTGTGAACGGCATCCCCCATCCTAAGTTGGGGTTATAGATTGGTTGGATCATGCATACACATATGATATCTACTATTAGTATAGAGTTACTTAAACATGTTTTGACTTCACTTTGATCATGCATCCTCATATTGTTATTCATAATGCCTATGAAACTATTTCTTGTATTTCGATTGTGTCCTTGTTTATTGTTGTGTTGCACCCCGCATACTTAGTACATTCCAAGTACTAACGCATATTTTGCCTACATGATGTCACCATGTAGGGACCGGAGTTACTCTTGATCCTTCTCTTCATTCACGTGGCTAGTACGGTGCTTATCCGAGTTGTTGGTGAGTCCTCAATGATTCGAGGGCTATGTTATGTTTCCTACTCCTATGTTTTGAGACTTTAGCTTGCAATTGTATTTTGACTATGAGGGGAGCCGGTAGAATGTCATGGCCCCGTCCTATCTATGTATGTAGAGGTGTGCGTTGGACAAGTATTTTGTAAATGAGCTTGACTCTTGTTCTATGATGTCATTTTGAAATGGTTTGCCCTTAGTCCCTATTTCCCGTTAATTAAAGTTGAATGTACTTCCACGACCGATGAAGTGTGATGACAAGTTTGAGAGGCTTGTTTGGGGTTCCTTCGGGTTCCTCATTCGCCATGTCACGTCTAGGCCCTAGGCTTGGGTCGTGACAGCCACTACTTCGGGCGTATTCTCTTGTTCTTCATCTTGGGGAGTAGTTAGAGTTACGAAGCCTACCTCTTTGATTGATAGGAGAACCTGGCAGAAGCATGTCCCCTTTAAATGCTCATTTACTCTATGGAGAGCATTGCGGAATAAGCTTCCTACTGTAGCTAGCGTTCTTACTTTTGATCCGGAAGTGACCACATATTGTGTTTGTTGTCGTACTCCTGGTTATGAAAATGTTCAGCATCTTATAGTGTCAGGTAACTTTGCTAGAGGTGTTTGGACAATTTTCTCTCTTTCGATGGGCTTCAGACATGTTCCAATATCCCTTAAGAACCTCCTTGTGTATTGGTGGAATCAGTCTACTGATGCTGACCCTCGTTAACTTATTCTCAGATCCCTTCCTATCTTTATTTGTTGGAACTTTGGAAGAACGGATGTGCTGCAAAGTATGGATCTCAACAGTCCAATTTACTTAGGGTGAAGTTTGGTATTACTAGCGACATCTACAAGCTCTTGAAGATGACTTATCCATGGTTTCACTGGCCTTCAGAATGGGGACAATTGTGTGCTAAAGTGGATTTGTGCATCCATGAGATCAGAATTACTAGAGTTTTTTTGTCTAAACCGCCACCTGGACTAGTTAAACTCAACACCGATGGTAGTGCTCTAGGCAACCCTGGGAGAATTGGTGCAGGAGGCATACTTAGGGATTGCAATGGAGACCTCATACATGCTTTTGCTAACCCTCTGGGAGTCGAGACTAACAATCAGGCTGAGCTTGAAGCAGCTTGTATTGGACTAGCTTGGAGTTTAGATAATGGTTATTCGAGGGTCATTCTTGAGGTTGACTCAGAGCTTCTAGTCAGCTGGATTGATGGCAAGATAGCACCCCCTTGGCATCTCCACCACACCTTTCTCAGACTCCAGGACATCACTCGCCAGTTTCACACATTTTCGTGTCGTCACATATACAGAGAGGGCAATGCGGTTGCTGATGCATTGTCCAAACACAGCCACACCACACTTGTTGCTACTCACTTCACTTGGATTCATGACTTGCCTATTTATATCAGAGGGCTACTCAGGACAGACAAGCTTGGTTTGGCTAACCTCAGACGAAAAAAAGCTAAGAGAATTAAAGAACCGCCTTGAACTCTTTGCTGATTGTTTTGACTACAGTGTAAGGCCACACCATACCATCATGGAGCTTTCTTTTACTTTTTGATATCACCGAGCTTTCTTCATTATAGTTCTCTCTTACCTACAAGTTAGGGCTGTATGAAGAAAGACCTTTTTAGGACATAGGCTTTTTCCTTTCTTGTTTTCACTTGTAAAGGGAGAGTCTCCCTTATTTATGCTTTCCTAGTTTCTTTGTATCGAGAGGAGACCTCTCACATGTGATTAGAACCTAGGTTTCATTTTATAGTAGTGGGGAAGAGTTATTTGACCTTAGTAGGATGATTGACTTTTGCACCACCATAGGATTGGAGGTAAGGTTTATGTCCCCCTCCTTGTATCTTGTTTTTTTTTGTTTCATTTATGCTAAGGCCTGGGGGTGTTGCTAAGCCCATGACCCCCCAAGGGTCGTTAAAATAATAATAATGAAAAACCTCGTAAACCCTAAACCCTAAACCCTAAACCCTAAACCTTATATCTTATTAATGCTAAGGCCTGGGGGTGTTGCTAAGCCCCTGAGCCCCCCAAGGGTCGTTCAAATAAAATAAATAAAAAATAAAAAAACCTTAAATCTTAAACCCTAAACCCAAAATCCTAACCCTAAACCCGATCGCCACCCCATTTCCATATTTTTTTCTCTTTCTAAAAATTCTCTCTAAAAAATTATCTCTAAGGCTCTAATTACAGCAATCCGCTGGAATGGCCACAGAGCCGCCGGAAAAGCAGCTCTGACCATCGGACCAAGTCCCATCGACGCAGAACTCCAACAGCTATAAACCCCAGCCGGGCGCTTCACCAGAATCATCAGATAACTCTTCGAAATTGCGACGCATTGAGGCGATCCATGTCGCGATTTCGAAAGAAGAGTTAGACTGGGCAAGGAAAATCATTTCCCTAGAGCAATCTGGAATAATTCATGTTAATTCGTCTAGAAATAATGAATCTCCATCTAAAGATCTACCTACAATCGAAAAATCACACAATTCCACCGTGCAAATTGGGAGATCTGCAATGGCGAATTCAGGTGAAATCGCCGAAAAATCGCTGCAGCTGCGCCCTCGAATTCGAATAGCTTCTGATGAAATGTATGACATTTCAACCACTGGGGAATCTTCCCCAGGTCAAGGAGTACATCATACTCCAATCTTGAATCGTTTGGATGGTGGAATCACCGGCGCCATAAATTCCAGCCAAGTCACTGGCAATCCGGTCAACAATGGTGAAGAAACCTTACACCAAACGAATCAACGTGAAGAGGACAACATTACTAAGGTAACAAAACCACTAATTCAACACGAAAATAACAATGGTGATTCTGCTATCTTGCAGGACAAAGTTACAGCACAACTCGAGGACCACAACTCAGGCAATGAACTGGAATTAATTCAAATTATGAATATGCTGCAGCATGGAAATCAAAGGATGGAAACAAGGAGACAAGAAAATGAGAAGTGTAATCCCAAAGAGACCACTGAAGGGGCTATACATGAAAGAATGCAAGGGAATCAACATGTTGTACCAAAACAAACTGCAGGTGAAAAGGCTATCTAGAAGCTGAAAGAGAAGCCCAAAACAAATGAAAATACAATGCAACAAACCAAAGCTCATGATGGAAACAATCGCAGCATGAATGCAGGTAAGTTACCTAACTTTAATCCAAAATCTAATGATCATGTTAATTCTCCCCCCAATAATTCTAGTAGTAGCCAAAATGTGCATGGGAAAGGCCATGTTGTTGTGCAGACGGGAATGAATGCAGGGGAAGCAGTACCTGCAAAGGCCATAAAATATTATCATAACCAAATTCCCCCTCCCCTTAAAGTGTCTTCTAATTTTGATATGTCTAAGCCTACTCAGCAAAGAGCCGATCAAAATAACTTTGAAAAAAACCAAAACAAATTCCCTGTCATCAGTTCCAATAACAGAAATAACAACCAAATACCCGATCCAGCTCCACCAACTGTAACTCAGTCTCTTGCTACTAGACTTCGAGCTAACCAAATGAAAAATGCTACTCCTATGGTCATTGATCAACCTATTATTACCACGCGACAAGGATACCCCTCCATAACCTTCTATGAGGAGGATTTCCTACAGAAGATGCCAGGCAGATGTAAGTATACTTTGGTTGGTAAGTTCCTCAATACTATGCCTAGAATGGAATTAATTCGAAAAAGCTTTATTGCACAAACTCAGCTCATTGGTGGTGTCAAAATAGCACACTTTAACTCTAGGCATATTTACATTGACTTAGATAATGAAGCTGACCATATTTCTGTCTGGACAGAGCAAAGAATGTTCATTACAGGTCAATCTATGAAACTACAGGTGTGGACTCCTACTTTCAAACATGCGGAGGAAACTCCTATAGTACCTATCTAGATTACCTTGCCAGAATTGCCTTGGCATTGTCACTATATGGATATTCCTACTCCATTACTATCCCCTATTGGAAAAGCTCTTTATCTTGACTCTGCAACAACATATTTGGTTGGGATTCTCAAAGAAGGATCCTAATCTAGGCAAATGGCAAATAGTTGAATATGAAGATGTCCCATCTTATTGCACATACTGTAAACATCAGGGCCACATAATTTGTGAATGTACACAAAAAGAGATAGATGATGAAACCAAGAAAAATAAGGAGTTGGAGGCTAGTAAAAAAGGACAAGCCAAGCAGCAGAATCAAAACTCTAAAGGATTTCAGCAACAAGTTCAAAACAGGGAGGATATGCACTCAAACTGGCAAGGCAATGTAAAGGATCATATTAAACCTGCTACGGAAAACAAGGAAAAGCAATGGAAAGTTCAAAACAACAAGAAAAATAGGAATCACAACAAAAATCAGGAGCAGAACAAAAACTTACACTCAAAGGTTGATAAACACCATGCCAACCAATCTCAGCAACAACACATAGGCCAGCAAAAAGGTATGAATTCTAGAACCCCTGTGCAGGTTCTTGATAAATCTGATGACCAGATTCCAACAAACCCCTCCCCTGTTTTTGTTGATGTTGATCATTGTGCTGACAATGATATCCCCACCCCTGTAACCCCCCCCCCGTTGTTGCTAAGGATCATTGTGATAACAATGATATCCCACCCCCTGTATCCCCACTGGTTGTAGTTGTTGAAGTTATTGGAGGGAGGTTGGATGTCCAGGAGAAAACTTCTAACCTGCAGGAAGGGGTTCCTAGGGGAAGGGTTATAGATCAAGCCCCTGCTACCACACAGAATGACACTCCACTACATCAAAAACAGACCCATCAGATCAGTGAAGAAGGTAATGTAACACCAAACCAACAGTTTCATATCAGTAAGGGAAAGAAAAACCAAACCAAAGGTTCTATGGCCAAGGAGATGGGAAACAAAGCAGGCCCAAGTAATTAGATGGAAACTTCTAAAAGCAAAAATAAGCCTAGCGAAAAAAAGAAGGAAGCTACCAGGAGGAAACAGGCAGAACAGAATCACCTGAAACAAGCTTCCACTACCAGTCATCAGGAAGAAAATCCTTGTACCGACTTCATAATGATGGACCAGGTTATGGATGTGGTTCCACTTAGTGCTAAGAAGCCCCTTGAACCACCCAGAGTCAATGTCAGAGATGAGTATGATGTAGAAAATTCAGAAGATGAATTTGATGCTGATAATCTGCCCATGAATGATCTAGATGAAGATGATAAAATTAGTGAATTACTAATCAAAGCCTTTAGCCCAAACAATGATAATGGGTTAGCAAAAGAGACTCAACAAGTCACTAATAAACAAGGACTCTCCCCTAGAGGTATCCACCTTGACAGACTCCCTCTCAAAAAACTTGATTCTCCTATTCCTGTGACAACAGGAAGACCAAACACTACACTTCACCTCTAAATCATCTCAATGATTAGTACAATCATATGGAATGCTAGAGGAATCAATACCCAAGGAGTTATTGAAAGACTCAAAAATCTCAAAAATATCCATCATGTATCTATGATTGCTGTGTTAGAACCTTTCTCTGACAACAATAATATCAACATGTTTAAAAGTATGCTTGCCATGGATCATGCTGTTAGTAATATTAATGGAAAAATTTGGCTATTTTGGAACTCTGACATTTCTTGCTTTGTATTAGAAGATGATGAACAGCAGGTCACTTGTGAAATCAGCCACACTGAAGTTCAAGGTACTTATATCAAGACTTTTGTGTATGCCAAATGCAAGAATTATCTCAGGAAGCCACTTTGGGACAGATTACTTCATATTGTTGATACTAGAGATACCACCCCTTGGTGCACAGTTGGTGACTTTAATGTCATAACTGACATTGATGAAAAACTAGGTGGTATTCCTTACAATATGAGAAAAAGTCTAGAGTTCATTGGTGTTATAGAGGCTTGTGGACTCATGGATTTGTGATTCAATGGACCTAAATTCACTTAGTCCAATCAAAGGGGTATCAATTTCAGAATTTGGAAGAGGTTGGATAGGGCAATGGTTAATGATAATTGGCTACAAAATATGCCCCACACTTGTATCACCCACCTCCCTTCTGTGGGGTCTGACCACTGTCCATTACTTATGGAAATGAATGCCAGGCCAGACAATTGCATCAAATATTTTAGGTTCCTTAATTGTTGGGTTGAGCAGCCTTCGTTTGAGGAGACAGTCATTGACTACTGGAACAGACCTATTGAAGGAAATGCTATGTGGACATTCCATCAGAAAATGAAGAGATTGGCTTCTACTCTTAGTGCTTGGTCCAAAATGAAATTTGGAGATATTTATGCTAAGATTAAGGAGTTTGAAGAACGAGTCAAGGTAGCTGAAGACAACCTCCTTCAAAACAACACAGTGAAGCATAGAGAAGATCTTCATAGTATTAATGTTGATTATATTAGATACATGAAACTAGAAGACTCTATTCTTAAACAAAAATCTCAGCTACATTGGTTCAAAGAAGGAGATGGCAATTCCAAATACTTCCATGCTTTGATTGGAGGAAGAAGAAGATTATTTGTCCATTAAATCCTCAATGAGAATGATGAATGGATTCAAGGAGATGAACAGATTGCTCAGACTGCTTGTGACCACTTTCAGCACATCTTCACAGGTGAGGAAAAATTGATTGATGAAATTCCTATGCAATGCATCCCAAGAATGGTCAGCCAAGAGCATAATGACAGCTTGAAAAAAATCCCCTCCATTGAGGAACTCAAGGAAGTGGTTTATTCCATGAATCCCAACTCAGCTGCTGGACCAGATGGTATGAATGGGTACTTCTTTCAGAAGTGTTGGCATATTATCAAGAATGATTTGATGGCTGTGATTTTGGCCTTTTTCAGTGGCTAGATGATTCCCAAATACTTTTCACACTCTTGTCTTATTCTCCTTCCCAAGGTCAAGAACCCTAACAGACTCAATGAATTCAGGCCCATCAGCTTGAGTAACTTCATCACCAAGATTATTTCCAAGCTATTATGCCTCAGATTAACTCCTCTACTACCTAGTTTGATCTCTCCTAATCAATCAAGTTTTGTAAAGGGTAGAAGCATATCAGAGAATATTATGTTAGCTCAAGAAATTATCCATCAATTAAGAAACCTATTATTGGTAGCAATGTTTTGATCAAGCTTGATATGGAAAAAGCCTATGACAGGGTTTCATGGTCATACATTTGTTTGATCTTGAGAAAAATGGGTTTTGAAGAAGTTTTCATTGACATGATATGGAGAATTATGGCCAACAATTGGTATTCTATCATTTTTAATGGTAGAAGGTATGGCTTCTTCCACTCTACTAGAGGCCTTAAACAATGTGATCCATTATCCCCATCCCTATTTATTTTAGGTGCTGAGGTGTTATCTAGATCATTAAATAGACTCCACCAACATCCCCTATATCATGGATTCTATATGGAAATGAGAGGACCTCAAATTAATCACCTAAGTTTTGCGGATGACATCATAATTTTCACTTCCGGGAGGAAGGATTCTCTCAAGCTCATCATGCAGACTTTGGCTATATATGAAAGAATCTCTGGTCAACTCATCAATAAATCCAAGAGTCACTTTCTGCTCCATCCTAATGCCTTTAGAACTACCTGTGATGGAATTAAAAGGTACACTGGGTTTCATCAGAAAGAGGCTCCTACTACATATCTTGGCTGTCCACTCCTTATTGGAAGGCCCAAACTTATCTATTTTTCTTATCTCATCAACAAGATAGTGAATAGAATCACTGGTTGGCAATCTAAATTGCTAAGTTATGGAGGCAAAGCCACCTTGATTAAGCATGTTCTACAATCCATGCCAATTCATATTCTTTCGGCCATTTCCCCCCATCTACTACACTTAAACAGATTCAAAGTATTTTGGCTGATTTTTTTTGGGGATGGAGGGAAGACAAGAAAAAATATCATTGGTCGTCATGGAAAAATCTCAACTTTCCTTACAATGAACGGGGAATTGGAGTAAGACAAATGAGTGATGTTTGTCAAGCTTTCCAATTCAAACACTGGTGGGTCTTTAGAACCAAAGAAAACTCTTTGGGGAGATTTTCTAAGAGCGAAATATTGCCAAAGATCAAATCCCATAAGCAAAAAATGGGATACAGGAGACTCTCAAGCCTGGAAACGGCTTATGAGGAACAAACATATGGTGGAAAATCATATCCAATGGAAAATTAGAAATGGTTCTTGTTCATTTTGGTGGGACAATTGGTTAGGAGTAGGACCATTGGCTCAATTCACTACTAATAGCCACAGATTCAACAGTGAAACCATAGCTGATTTTATGGCGAATGGGAAGTGGAATGTAGACAAACTGATCCAGCTTGCTCCTCAAAACCAGTTGCATACAATTCTCTCAACTCAGCTACAACTACAGCATACCAGTTCGGACCAGGCAGTCTGGAAGCTCAACTCGAATGGCCTCTTCACTGTCTCTTCTGCATGGGATATTATTCGAGAAAAAAGAACTAAAACCAAGATTAACTCCTACACTTGGAATCGTTACATTCCGTTCAAATGTTCATTCTTGTTGTGGAGAACAATTAGGGGTTAACTTCCTACCAATGAGAGGTTGGCCAGCTTTGGCATTGAACCAAGGGATTGCTATTGTTGTCACTCTCCAGGTCCTGATACAATTGAGCATATTTTTAACACAGGGAACTTGGCAAAAATTGTGTGGAATTTTTTTGCTACTTCCTTGAGCATACCTACTGATTTCCTGCCATTGAGAAGCATGATAATGAGATGGTGAAGTATTCTGCATCACAATGAAGCTCACAGAATTATTCTTCAAGCTACTCCAATCTTTAGTTGTTGGAGCTTGTGGAAAAATAGATGTGCAAAGAAATACGGAGGTAAGCAGTCAAGTATAGCAAGGGTCAAACACCTTGTAGTTCTGGACACCTTTAAGCTGCTGCACAATATTTTTCCTTACATTTCTTGGCCTCTGAATTGGAGCAGCCTATGCAAGCTTCTGGAGAAGTGCATCCACGACAGTAAAGTCACAGCAGTCTGCTGGATTAAACCACCAGAAAAATGGGTTAAATTGAACACCGATGGGAGTGCATTGAGTAACCCAGGCAACATAGGAGATGGTGGTGTTCTCAAAAATCACAAAGGAGAGGTCCTCATTACTTTTTTCAGTCCCGTTAGGTGAAGGCACCAACAACCAAGCTGAGGTCAAGGCTGCATTATTTTGCTTAACATGGTGTGCTAAATTGAATTATAACAAGGTCATTCTGGAGGTTGACTCCCAACTTCTTGTGGACTAGTTTATAAATAATAAAACAACTCTTTGGTCCATATCTTCCCAAACGCAAAGGCTACAACAACTCTCCTCCAATTTCCCTCAACTTAAATGTATCCATACACTTCAAGAGGCCAACTTCGTAGCAGATGTACTCTCCAAGAACAGTCATAAGCTAACCAGCCCTCTAGTTTATTTCAATACGCAGCAGCTCCCCAATCTAGCAGCAGCATATCTTCAACAAGACATGACAGGTATGGCTAGTTTCAGAAGAAGAAAGTTGAAGAGAATTAAGGAACCGCCCTAAAATCATTTCCTGTAAAGAAGGTCTGTAAGGAGCTTGAACTCACTCAAACACTTCCCTCATTGACCATCATATGAACATCATTTTGGATACACTCATGTTAGGATAGTCCTTAGTTGAGTCTCTTCTTTTACTTTACTTGTAAAGGGAGAGTCTCCCTCATTTATGCTTTCCTAGATTCCTTGTATCGAGAGGAGTCCTCTCACATAGGTGCATAGAAGATAGGCTCCTTTTGTTTGGGAAGAGTTGGAGAACCTATTAAGGATGCTTATTAGGCTACCAACTCTTGAACCACAATCTAGCGGAGGTAAGGTTTATGTCCCCCTCTATGTATTTTGTTTTTTTAATTAATGTTAAGGCCTGGGGTGTTGCTCAGCCCCTACCCCTCCAAGGGTATTAAAAAAAAAATTTAAAAAAAAACCTAAACCCTACACCTAAACCCTAAACCCTAGACCATAAACCATAAACCATATACCATATACCCTAAACCCTAAACCCTAAATCAGAACTCTTAACCCTAAACTCTAAACTCTAAACCCTAAATCCTAAACTATAAACCCTAAACCCTAAATCCTAAACTCAAAACCCTAAACCCTAACCCTAAACTCTAAACCCTAAACCCTAAACCCTACACCCTAAACACTATACCCTAAGTGTGAAGTTCACTAACATTGAAAGGAATTCAATCAGGTAAGTCCACTAACTCTAATCCTGAATTCAATACTGAAATTCTGAGTGATAATGAAACCCAGCTGCAAATGAATGCAAAGGGGCAGAGGGTTAGTCATTTAATTGAGCAGGAACAAAGGCTTAAAGACAATAATTTCCATCAGCAAGTTAGCCAAAATCAGGGCAATGAGAATGCAAAAATTACATAGAACCAGCAAACAAAAAATGGAGAGAAATATGAGCCTAATAGTTACCACAATGCTTTCCCTAAAATTTCCTCCAACTTTGCGAAACATATCCCTCAAATCCAAAAAAGTCAGCAAACCAATACCCCTGATCAATCCAATGGAGAAACCAATCCTAACAATGCCCAAAATACCAAAAATGACCAAAGCAATGAACATGCTCCTTACACAGTGATTCAGACCATGGCTGCAAGACTCAGGAAAAACCATGCTAAATGTGAATTTCCCATTGAACTGGTGCCTCCCAAACATACGTCCAAACAAGGATTACATGTTGTCATTTATGATATGGATGACTTTTTGACAAAGTTAACTGTGGACTGCAAATGCACTTTAATAGGTAAATTCAATAGTACCCTACCAAAAATGGAGCTCATTCGAAAAAGTTTCATAATGCAAACTCAACTGAATGGAGGGGCCAATATAGCTCACTATAATGCTAGACATGTCTTTATTGACTTGGACAATGAATTGGACTACAACACAGTGTGGACTCAGCAAAGAATGACCATTGAGGGCAAGCTGATGAGAATACAGGCCTGGACTCCAAACTTTCATACTGATGAAGAAACTCCTATTGTTCTTATATGGGTGTTGCTTGCAGGTTTGCCATGGCATTACTTTAAGAAAGAATTTATAACACCCCTACTTTCTTCTATAGGCAAAGTTCTGTACCTAGACATAACTTCTATTAAAAGAACTAGAGCTAGCATGGCCAAGGTAAAAGTCCAAGTACACCTAACATAAGCTAGACCTCAACATGTATGGATTGGATTAGATGAGGAGGACCTTACTATAGGAAGATGGCAAGCCATTGAATATGAAGGTATCCCCCCATACTGTGATTACTGCAGACATCAAGGTCACATGATACATGAATACAACTTCAAAATAAGGGATGAGGAATTTAAGAAAAGGAAAGAGATGGTAACTGAGACAAAAGGAAAAAAGAAAAGTGAGCAAATGCAAAAATGAAATGACAGCAAACAGACTAAGACAAAAGAGAAAGAGGAGGAACACACCCAAGTTACCAAGGAAGGTAAACAACAAAGACAACCGGAGCAGCAAAGGGAGGAAGAATGGACTTGCAAAGGAGGAAAAATAATAGACAACATGAGAAGAAAAACCAGAAAACAGCATGGAGGCCAACCTCACCACAGAACAAGATGACAAAGGAGCATCAATAAAGCACATCACAACAAGCAGGTACAACAGTCAATTTTACTAACAATTCATTTACTAACTTATATATGCAGAAACAACGAAATAAACACAGGGAAGAGCCTACCAGCAATGGAAGGACACCATCACAAGGACCAAAAACAGGTATGAAACAAATCATAATCAGAAAAAGCAGGTTTTACAAAAAGAAAACAAGGAGAGAAACAAGAGCACATGTATTGACTCAATGCTCCCAATTCCCACAATCCCCAATACTTTGTTCCTTGATTGTATGGCTGAAGCTGAAGGAGGGATGGAAGGGGGAAGTCAGGAGAAACACACTAACATGCAGGAAGGGGTATCCAAAGGGGGAAATTTGCCTCATGTTCTGCATGAGGATACACACATTGACCATAGTCCTAACCCTAGAGCCTCTGCTACCACTCAAGTTCAACAACAAAATCAATCTGGGGATAAAAATCAAACAGTTACTGAAATTGAGGATCCCAGAGAGCAGGTGGGGATAAGAAACAAGGAAACCCAAAATAGAGGAGCTATGGCAAAAGACATGGGATCCAAAGAAAGTACTAGCAACCAAGAGGGCACTCCCAAAAGCAAAAACAAGCCTAGCAAAAACAAAAGGGAAGCTGCCAAAAAGAAATAGAGTAAACAACAAGATCTAGTTCAGCAAGGAAGCCAAAATAAGAATGATGAGGTTTGCAAGAATTTTATTATGGTAGATGACAAGCAGGCGTGGATATTACTCCTCTGTAGGCTCAGTATATGACTCCTCATCATATTGCTCCTCCTAATAAAAGTTAGAGTAATTGTCAAGTGAACACTGTCCCCATTATTGATGAATATGTTGTAGACAACTCAGAAGATAAAGTTGATGTGGATAATAAATCTCTCAAGGAACTTGATGATAATGATGAGACTAGTGAGTTATTGATTAGAGCCTATAGTCCACACAATGATAAGGGTCTTGAAGATGAAATTCAACATGTAACTAATACTCAAGGATTATCTCCAAGAGGTCTTCATCAAAAGGGTTTCCACTTCAAAAGCCAAGACATCAACACTGTCACTGCTGGCAGACCAAATACTAGGCTCTTTACACCCAAATCATCTCAATGATTAGTACACTCATTTGGAATGTGAGGGGGATCAATACTCAAGGGGTCCTTGAAAGACTCAAAATGTTAAAGAAGATGCACCATCTCTCCATCATTGTTGTCCTTGAACCCTTTTCAAACACTACCCATGTTCAAAGCTTTAAAAACCATTTGGCTATAGAGCATGCAGTGAGTAATTGCAATGGCAAAATTTGGCTTTTTTGGACTATGGACATTTACTGTGTTATACTTGAGGAGGATGAACAACAAATTACTTGTGATATAGGGCATAATGAACTACAGACTCACTTCATTCCTACTTTTGTGTATGCTAAGTATAAGGATCATTTCAGAAGACCTCTATCGGATAGAATGTTATATTTTGCTGCTGAAAACAATAAACCATAGTGCTCAGTAGGTGACTATAATGTTATTACTTTCGTTGAGGAAAAGCTGGGAGTACCTTACAATATGAGAAAGAGCTTAGAGTTCATAGTTGTGATTGAAGCTTGTGGTCTCATAGATTTAGGCTTCAGTGGACAGAAATTTACTTGGTCCAACAACAGGGGTATACAACATAGAGTATGTAAAAGGCCAGACAGAGCTCTAGTTACTGATGTCTGGCTGGAAAGGATGCCCAGACTACCATCACTCATTTACCTTTAGTAGGGTCAGATAACTGCCCCTACTGATGGAGATGAAGGCTAGGGAAGAAAAGTACATCAGATATTTTAAATTCCTTAATTGTTGGGCTGATCAACCTAATTTTCTTGGCAGTAATTAAATCTTGCTGGGAAAGGACTGTAAAGGGTAACAACATGTGGAGATTTCACCAAAAATTGAAAAGGTTGTCCAACACTCTTAGCACATGGTCCAGAGGAGAATTTAGTGATATTTTCGTTACAGTCAAGGAGTATGAGGAGAAGGTAAGAACTGCCGAGGAAAAACTGATTCAAGACCACACTGATTCCAATAGGACTATTCTTCATGAACTTAATGCATAATATATCAGGTTTTTGAAATTAGAAGATTCCATTTTGAAGCAAAAAACACAATTACAATGGTTCAAGGAGGGTGATTGCAACACAAAATATTTCCATTCTTTGATAAGATGAAGAAGAAGAAGGCTATTTATACGCAAGCTTATCGGGGAAGATGGGGAATGGATACAAGGAGATGAAATTATTGCTGAAGTTGCCTATGACCACTTTCAGAAAAAATTTACAGGGGAAAACAAGTTTATCAATGAGGAGGCTTTGGATTGAATTCCTAGGATGGTTAACCAAGATCAAAATAATAACCTTATTACTATGCCTACTTTGGAGGATTTGAAAGAAGTTGTATTCTCTATGAATCCTAATTCTGCAGCTGCTCTGGATGGGATGCATGGCTATTTTTTCCAGAAATGCTGGTACATTATCAAACATGATCTTTTTGGAGTCATTCAAGCATTTTTCTGTGGCCAGATGATACCTAAGTATTTCTCTCATTCATGCATAGTTCTACTCCCTAAAGTGAATAATCCCAACAAGTTAAATGAGTTTAGACCCATCAGTTTAAGCAATTTCACAAGCAAGATCATTTCTAAACTAGTGAGCTCTAAACTTAGCCACATCCTTCCTAACTTGGTTTCTCTTAATCAATTCGGCTTTGTCAAGGGTAGAAGTATTTCTGAAAACATCATGCTAGCCCAAGAAATTATTCACCAGATTAAGAAACCTAACATTGGAAGCAATGTGATCTTTAAATTGGACATGGCTAAGGCATATGATAGGGTATCTTGGTCCTATATATGCTTAGTATTGAGAAGAATGGGGTTTGAGGAGGTCTTCATTGACATGGTATGGAGAATTATGGCTAACAATTGGTATTCAATTATTGTCAATGGTAGGAGACGTTGTTTTTTTTTTCATTCTACTAGAGGCCTCAAACAAGGTGATCCCCTTTCTCCTGCCCTATTTATTTTAGGTGAGAAGTCCTGTCAAGATCCTTAAACAAGTTATAAAATAACCCTGAGTATCATGGTTTATTCATGGAGATGAGAGGTCCCCATGTGAACCATCTTAGTTTTGCAGATGACATTATCCTTTTCACATCTGGAAGACAGAACTTTAAGACTTATTATGTGTAACACCCCTCAAAATGAAGTAGGATAAAGTAGAGCCTCACATGGGTCCTATGCATTATTAACTTGTTAAAATAATGAAGAATAGCCTTTTTAGTCAGTTTTAAAGAGTTTGGAAGTCAAACGTCAAGGGACGACCAAGACGTTCGGAAACTAGTCTTTTACGTGTTGGTGTGTTCTAGTATGTTGTTCATGTTTTTATGGGTTGTTTGGAGTCTAAAATAAGTGGAGGTGACCCTAGTGTCTTAATAAATGTTTTTAGGATCAAAACGTTCGGGTACGACTCCCCGGGACCACCCTAAGGGTCCCCGAGGAGGACCACAACCCTTGGC
>NW_006239692.1:12936-25598 GCF_000226075.1 Solanum tuberosum | reverse complement strand
ATCCCCGGGGGCCACCCTAAGGGTCCCCGAGGAGGACCCCAACAGCAAGCTGCCAAGGCAGCTTGAAGTTGTTCAATTGCCAAAAGGTGGCTCCACGTCGTGGAGGCACCGCGGACTCTACTTTCTCAAATTTAATTTCCATAAAACCTGTGGGAACACCTCCGCGTCGCAAACTTGTTTCCCGACGAAATCTGCGAAAATAAAACTCAAGTTGGACTTGTTTAAAAAGGTCCAACTAAGTGAGAGGTAGTTTGAGTACTTTGGGTTATTATTATTTTAAGTGTTTTTAAGTATTTTAAAGATATTAAAACATTTAAAAGGTGTTTTTGAATTCATTCTTCCAAAAATCAAAACCCCAAAATTCTTTCTCTCTCTAAAGTTCTCTCAAGTTCAAGAAAGAAGAAGGTGGAGAGCTAGGGTTTTAATTGAGGGTTCCCTTCCACCAAATTTCATTGAGATTTCATCAATTGAGGTATGGTGGCTCCTCATCTAGGACTCATCTTCATCCTAGAGTCAATTTCAAAGGATTTTACAATGTTTTCAAAAAGTAACTAAAAGCTTGTTTTTGAATTCTATCAAGGGTTCTTGCATGAAAATGATTTGAAACATTTGGGTATGGATTAATTGATGTTTGTCTGTGGTTTTTGAATGAAATACTCCAGGAACCCTTGTCTTCTACAAAACCCTAAAATTTGCTATGAAGTGCGTCTATTTCTATAAATTCAAAGTTGATGGAATTATGTGTAAAGTGAATCGTATTTATATCTCTGGTGTTTATTAACGTTTATTTATGATTAATTGTTGATAATGGATGAATTATGGGTGGTAAGCCTTATGGGTGAAGTATTGGTGATTTTGGCTATGGCTTTGGATTATGGTAAGAAGGCTTGAACTCTCTTTATTAAATTGATTGTTGTTGGTAGGTTGGATCCAGAAGTGTTATATCTTATTCTTGTGTTGTATTATTGTGAATTGTAGCCATGAAGGCATTGGTGAAGTGGTTGTATAATGTGGGAATATTGCATTGTTGTGAATTGAGGCCACGAAGGACATTATATGAGTGTTATTACATTGTTGTATTATTATACACATATGAGGCTATATGTAAAGTCCTATATGAAGCTATATGTAAAGTTTGTGTGAAACTATAATGTGAAGATGTTCTAATGGTATTAATGTGATATTGTATGAAGTGGTATTATGCTAATGTGAAAGCATATTTCTCTTGAAATTGTGATATGTGGTGATGATGGACTATGATGAAGATAAGATGATGTTGTAGCTCATATGCTAGACTTGAGTATCTTGTCTTGTGTCATGAAAGCTTGATTATGTATATGAGTATATGAATGTTTGGTTGGGCTATGACTTAGTAATGGAGCTCTTCCTATAAATGCTAAAAGAGGAATTCTAGGCCAAGACTTGAATTGGCAAGACTTAAGCATAGTGCCTTTTCATGAGTCTAGCTTTCCTAAGTAAATGTATAACCTTGAATGATGGGCCTTAGGGTGATGTTCCCTTCTTGAGTGAAATGCTTAGAGATGGATGGAGCCGGAACGGAATGAGAATCCTTATCTAAGAAAGTCAAATGAACTATCCTTATGAACCTAGATTGGCTATGACTAAGAAATGGGGCCTTTCTTGGGAAGAGGTACTATGAGTCGGTTGAACTAGAAAAGGAACCCTCTCTAGTACATATGTGATTGAATACTCTATGGAAACCAAGGCTAAGCACCGAGTGGATGTGGTTAGGATGGTGGCCTAGTTGGGCATGAGATTAGGCACAATGAACATCCTTGGACATCTCTTAAACCATGTGCCAACATGGGTTGCTTTTAGTTCTACCCTTGGCAAGTAGAACAACCTCCACGGAGTAGGATAGACTCCGGATTCCATACCTTGCTAGAACGGTCTATGTCGGTTAAGGCCTATTTCCATCATATGGGATATGCACTCTAATATTGGATAGGTTCTACAACGTGTAGGTAGTAGTATGAGATGCTATCTACACATGGCACGAGTAGGCTTAGAAGATACTAAAGTGAGTTCCCTAAGCCTTAGGGCTATTATGTGGTTGTCCCCTATATGCTTGTGTGTCTCCTAAATGGTTTTATAAAGAATGTTGACTCAGTATGTTATAATGTAATGATAAAACCCTTGTCTATGGTAACTCTTAGGAACACTTAGGTGTATATGAAGAGGTTTTATGGGCGGTCACTTCATTATTCACTTAAGTGTGGCTTAGGGTGACTTATGTTGAGTATATGTATGGTTGGCTATGGTCTTATATGTTAATGTTGACTTGTATTATGTCTCTTATACTTGTGAAGTGAAGGTTTTATCAAAATGATATGAAAGCATTTACTTTCTTGTAAATGTCCGTTGTGCATGTTTTCTTGCATGGTCGTCATACTTAGTACTTATTGTACTAATTCCATATTTCTCTATTGTTACAAGTGTAGGTGGTGGAAAGTGAAGAGATTTTTTGAGGAAGCTTGGGATATTGACTATTTCTCAAGAAGTTTGGTATGTCCTCATATATTCGAGGACATAGTTGAACCCTTTCTAGTATTTCCACTTAGAAATTGTATAAGACTTATATTTTGTTGTAAAGGGTCGTGCCCCTAAGATGTTCTATTCGTGTCTAAGATGGTACATGAGACTTAGAAATTCTACTTCGTTACATTTGAAAGATTCTATGAGTATTATGAATTTGTTTTAAAAAGTGTTTAAATTCCTTATGGTTTTTATTACCGAATGCATTGAATGAATGCTAAGAGGCTTGTATTAGACCTCCGAGAGGTCGAGTACGCATGTTACGACTTGGGGGTGCTCTCGGATTGTTACATTATACAGACCTTGAAGTTCTATGAGGAGAGTTCCGGCCAACTGGTTAACAGAGATAAAAGTTATTTTATGATTCACTCAAGTGCATTCAACAACACAAGAGATAGAATCAAAAGAGTGACTGGTTTCAAACAAAAGGAGAGCCCTATTACTTACCTAGGATGCCCTTTATTTGTTGGCAGGCCTAGAATCATATATTTTTCTGATCTTATTAACAAAGTGCTTCATAGAATTACATGCTGGCATACCAAAATTTTAAGCTACGGGGGTAGAGCAATCCTGGTCAAGCATGTACTACAATCCCTGCCTATTCATCTCTTATCTGCAGTCACCCCTCCTGTTACTGTCATCAATCAGATCCAAAGCATCATGGCTGATTTTTTCTGGGGATGGAGGAAGGAGAAGAAAAAGTATCATTGGTCTTCATGGAAGAATCTAAGCTTTCCTTTTGATGAAGGAGGCATTGGTGTAAGGAATTTGAAAGATGTTTGCAGAGCCTTCCAATACAAACACTGGTGGATATTTAGATCCAAACAAACCCTTTGGGGTGACTTTTTGAAGGCCAAATATTGTCAAAGGTCTAATCCTATTAGTAAGAAATGGGATACATGAGAGTCTCTCACCTGGAAACATTTAATGAACAACAAACACAAAGTTGAAGAGAACATTCAATGGAAAATCAACTCTGGCACTTGCTCTTTTTGGTGGGACAATTGGCTTGGTGTTGGACCTCTTGCTAGATTTTCTTATGATAGTAATAGGTTCAATAATACCTCTGTGGCAAACTATTGGGTAGATGGACAATGGAACTGGAATATGCTAACTCAACAAGCTCCTAACTGTCAACTAGCCAACATTCTAGCCACTGATTTACAGATTCAACAGGGTTCCCAGATTAGGCTATCTGGAAATTGAACAATGATGGCAAATTCACTTGTTCCTATGGATGGAATGATATTAGAGAGATGAGGACCAAGACTAAATTCAGTTCCTTTACTTGGCATATGAGTATCCCCTTTAAATCTTCCTTTCTCTTATGGAGAGCCTTAAGAGGTAAACTTCCTACTAATGAAAAACTAACTGGCTTTGGCAATGAGCCAGCAAACTGTTTTTGTTGTAACAGGCCAGGTCTGGACACAATTGATCATACCTTCAACAATGGACAATTTGTTGCATACGTTTGGCGAGGCTTTGCTGAAGTTGCTGGAATTGAGACAGACCACTCTTCTATATCCCAACTAATAGTGAAATGGTGGTCAACTAAATACAATAATGAAGCACACAAGCTGCTACTCCAAGCTACACCAATCTTCATATGCTGGAATCTGCGGAAGAACAGGTGTGATAGTAAATACGGAGGCAAGAAATCCAATGTTAGCAGAGTCAAGTACGCCATCTACAAGGACAACTATAAACTCATGACCACAGTCTTTCCTCAAATCAAATGGCCCTCCAACTGGAAGGAACTGATCCAGACTGGAGAAAATTGTGTTCATGAGATCAAAGTAACCCCTGCTATATGGAAAAAACCTCCAGATCAATGGGTGAAGCTCAACACTGACGGCAGTGCCTTGAGCAACCCAGGCAGAATAGGAGCAGGGGGTATACTAAGGGATCATACAGGGGAAATGATACTAGCATTTGCTACTCCCTTGGGGGAGGGAACTAACAACCAAGCTGAATTAGAAGCAGCTATTTTTGGGATGACATGGTCTTTGGAACTAGGATACAAGAATATCCTTTTGGAAGTAGACTCACAGGTTCTGGTGGATTGGATCAAGATAAAAAAAAAAACCTCCATGGAGCATTAGCAAGCAGGTATAGCGACTCAAAGCACTCACCAGGTAGGCGCAGGAATTCAGGTGCAAACATATCTACAGAGAAGCCAACTTTGTGGCCGATTGCCTTGTAAAACACAATCACAAGCTCCCCAGCCCCCAACTATACTTCAACAGTCAACAATTGCCAAAGGAAGCAAAAGCTTACAATCAATTAGACATGCTGGAAATGGCAAGCTTCAGGAAAAAGAAGATTAAGAGGACCTAAGAACCCCCTTGAGGTTGGATACTATCTTTTCAACCTAGCTATAGTTTAAAGAATTATAGCTTTTTGGAATAGGTATAGGTTTACTTTCTAATTTGTAAAGGGAGAGTCTCCCTAGTTTATGATTCCTAGATTCTTTGTATCGAGAGGAGTCCTCTCGTTTAGTTGCTTAGTATCTTGGTTTTCCTTTTAATGTAAGGGGATGAGTTGACTAACCTTGTAGGAAAGTCGACTACTGAACCACCATAGGATCGGAGGTTAGGTTTATATCCCCTTCCTTGTAATTTTTTGCTTTATTTATGTTAAGGCCTAAGAGTGTTGCTAAGCCCTTGACCCCTCCAAGGGTCATTTAAATAAAACAAAATAAAGAACAAAAAAAAACACTCAACCCTAAACCCAAACCCTAAACTCAACCCTATATCCTAACCTCAAAACCCCAAACCCTAACCCTAAACCCTAAACTCTAAACACTAAACACTAAACCCTACCCTAATCCCTAAACCCTAAACCCTAAACCCTAAACCATAAACAATAAACCCTAAACCCAACCCTATATCCTAAACTCAAAACCTTAAACCCTAACCCCTAACCCTAAACCCAAAACACTAAACCCTAACCCTAAACCCTATACCCTTAACCTCAACCCTAAACCCTAAATCCTAAATCCTAAACTCTAAACCCTAAATCCCAAACTCTAAATCCTAAACCCAAAATCCTTAAACCACCACCCTACACCCTCAACCCTTAACCCTAAACCCAAACCCTAAACCCATAACCCTAAACCCTAAAAACTAAACCCAAAATCCTAAACTTAAAACTATAAACCCTAACACTAAATCATAAAACCTAAATCCTAAACTTGAACACTAAACCCTAAATACAAACTCTAAACCATAAACCCTAAACCTAAACCCAAAATCCTAAACTCAAAATCCTAAACTCAAAACCCTAAACCTTCAGCCTTATCCCTAAACCCTTAAACTATGCCCTAACCCTAAACACTAATGCCTAACCCTAAACTATAATCCCTAAACCCTAAACCTAGGCCATAAACCTAAACCCTAAACACTAAACCCTAAATCCTAAACTCTAGATCCTAAATCCTAAACTCTAAATCCTAAACCCTAACCCAAAACCCTAAACTCTAACCCTATATCATAAACCCTAAACCCTAAACCCTAAACTCTAGATATTAAACCCTAAACCCTAATCCCTAAACCCTAAACCTAAGCCATAAACCTAAACCCTAAACCCTAAATACTAAACTTTAGATCCTAAATCCTAAACACTAAGCCCTAAACCCTAAAACATAAAACCTACATCCAACCTCTAAACCCTAACCATAAACACTAAATTAAAACTCTAAACCCTAAATCCTAAACCCTAAATCCTAAACTCAAAACCCTAAACCCTAACCCTAAATCCTAAACACTAAATCCTAAACCTAAACCCTAAACCACAAATCCATACTCCAAATCCTAAACCCTAAACCCAAAACCCTTAAACCTAAACCCTAAACCCTATACCCTTAACCATAAACCAAAAGCCCTAAACCCTACACCCTACAACCTCAACTCTCAACCCTAAACCCTAACCCTGAACCCATAACCCTAAACCCTATATAAAAACTCTAAACCCTAAACCGTAAACCCTAAATAGTAAACTCAAAACCATAAACCCTCACCCTAAATCCTAAATTTGAACCCTAAACCCTAAATACAAACTCTAAACCCTAAACCCGAAACTTAAAACCTAAATCCTAAACTCTAAATCCTTAATCCTAAACCCTAAATGCTAAAATCCTTAAACCCTAAGCCTAATCCCTAAACCCTTAAACTAAGCCCTAACCCTAAACCCTAATCCTAAGCCATAAACCTATACCCTAAACCCTAAATCCTATACTCTAGATCCTAAATCATAAACTTTAAACCCTAAACGCTAAACCCTAAATGCCAAACCCTAAACCATAACCCTAAACTCTAAATCCAAACTCTAAACCCTAACCCTAAACCCTAAATTGAAAAGCTAAACCTTAAATCCTAAACCCTAAACCATTAACCCTAAACCATAAACCTAAACCCTAAATGCTAAATACTTAACCCTAATCCCTAAACCTTAAAACCTAAACCCTCAACCCTAAATCCAAAGCTTTAAACCCTAAATGCTAAATACTTAACCCTAATCCCTAAACCTTAAAACCTAAACCCTCAACCCTAAATCCAAAGCTTTAAACCCTAAATGCTAAATACTTAACCCTAATCCCTAAACCTTAAAACCTAAACCCTCAACCCTAAATCCAAAGCTTTAAACCCTAAATGCTAAATACTTAACCCTAATCCCTAAACCTTAAAACCTAAACCCTAAACCCTAACTTTAAATCTAAAATTTATAACAATAAACCCTAAACCCTAACCCTAAACCCTAAACCCTAACCCCTAAATCCAAACTCTAAACCCTAAACCCTAAATTGAAACTCTAAACCCTAAATCCTCAACCCTAAAACCTAAACCCTAACCTAAACACAAAACCTTAAACCCTAAACCCTAAACCCTAATCCTAAATCCTAAACCTAAACCCAAAACCCTATATCCTAACTCCAAACCTTAAACACTAGACCCTAAATCCTACACTCTAAACCTTTAAACCTAAACTCAAAACCCTAAACCCTAACCCATAAGCCCTAAACCCTAAAACTTAACCATAAACCTTAAACCCTAACCCTAAATCCTAATACCTATAGCCTAAACCTAATCCCTAAACCAAAACTCTAAATCCTAAATCCTAAATCCTAAATCCTAAACCCTAAACCTAACCCAAAACCCTAAACACTAAACCCTAAATCCAAAGTCTCAATCCTAAATCATAAACTATAAACCCTTAACCTTAAACCCTAAACCTAACCCTAAAACCTAAATCCCAAGTCTCAATCCTAAATCCTAAACCCTAAACCCTAAAACATAAACCCTAATCCTTAAATCCTATTACTTAAACCTAAACCCTAAATCCAAAACCCTAAACCCTAAACCCTATACCCTAAACAATAAACTCTAAACCCTAAATGGTAAATCCTAAAACCTAACCCTAAACATGATCCCTAAACCCCAAACCCTAAACACTAACCCTAAATCCTAAACCCTAATCCTTAAACCCTAAACCCTAAATCTTTAAACCCTAAACCCTAAACACTAAACCCTAAACTCTAATCCTTAAACCCTAAACCCTAAACCCTAAATCCAAAACCCTAAAACCTAAACCCTATACCCTGAACAATAAACTTTAAACCCTAAACCATAAATCCTAAACCCTAAACCTAAATCCTAAATCTTAAATCCTAAATGCTAAACTCTAAACTCTAAACCCTAAATCTAAATTCTACACCCTAAACTCTAAACTTTAAATCCTAATCCTAAACTCTAAACTCTAATCCCAAAATCCTAAACACAAAACCCAAAATCCTAACCCTAAACCCTAAACACTAAACCCTAAACTCAAACCCTAAACCCAACCATATATCCTAAACTCAAAACCCTAAACCCTAAACCCTAAACCCTAAACTCTAAGCACTAAACCTTAAACCCTAAACCTTAAAACCTAAACAAACCCTAAACCCTAACCCTTAGCCCTAAACCCTAAATTTAAACCCTAAACCCTTAACCCTAAGACTAAATCCTAATCCCTATACACTAAACCTAAGCCCTAAACCTAATAGTAAACCCTAAACCCTAAATCCTAAACTCAAAACCGTAAAGTCTAACCCTAAATCGTAAACCCTAAATACTAAACCTAAACCCTAAACCTAATCCCTAATCCCTAATCCCTAAACCTAAGCCATAAATATAAACCCTACACCCTAAATCCTAAATTCTAGATCCTAAATCCTAAACTCTAAACCCTAAACCCTAACCCTAAACCCTAAACCCTAAACTCTAAATCCAAACTGTAAGCCCTAACTTTAAACTCTAAACACTAAACCCTAAATAAAAACTCTAAACCCTAAACCCTAAACCCTAACCCCTAAGCCTAAACCCATAAACCTAAACCCTAAACCCTAAATCCAAACCCTAAACCCTAAACCCTAAATCCAAACACTAAACCCTAAAAGCCTAAAGCCTAAAGCCTAAACTCTAAATCCTAAACCCTAAACCCTAAATCCTAAACTCAAAACCCTAAACTTTAATCCCAAATCATAAACCATAAATCATAAACCCTAAACCCTAAACTTAAGAGATAAACCTAAACCCTAAACCCTAAATCCTAAACTCTAGATCCTAAATCCTAAACTTTAAACCCTAAACCCTAAACCCTAACCCTAAACCCTAAACCCTAAACCCTAAACCCTAAACTCTAAATCCAAATTCTAAGCCCTAACCTTGAACCTAAACACTAAACCCTAAATTGAAACTCTAAATCCTAAATCCTAAATTCTAAACCCTAAATCCTAAACTCAAAACCCTCAACCCTAACCCTAAATCCTTAACCTAAACCCCAAATCCAAACTTTAAACCCTAAACCCTAAACTCTAAATCCTAAAATCTAATCCTTTAACACTTAACTCAAAACCCTAAACCCTAACCCTTAGCCCTAAACCCTAAATTTAAACCCTAAACCCTTAACCCTAAGACTAAATCCTAATCCCTATACACTAAACCTAAGCCCTAAACCTAAACACTAACCCTAAACCCTAAATCCTAAACTCTAAACTCTAAACCCTAAACCTAAAATCTACACCCTAAATTCTAAAATTTAAATCCTAAATTCTAAATTCTAAACCCTGAAGCCAAAATCCTAAACTCAAAACCCTAAATCCTAACCCTGAACCCTAAACATATACCCTAAACCCTAACCACTAAACCCTAAACCCAACCCTATATCCAAAACTCAAAACCCTAAACCCTAACCCAAAACCCTAAATTCTAAACCCTAAACCCTAACCCACATCTCTAAACCCTAAACCTAAATCCTATATCCTAAACTTTAAGCCCTAAATCCTAAAATCTTAACCCAAAACCCTAAATCCTTAAACCCAAACCCTAATACCTAAACACTAAACCCTAAACCCTTAAACCTAAACCCTAAAACATAAACCCCAAACCCTAAACCCTAAACCTTAAACACTATACCCTCAACCCTAAATCATAAACACTAACCCTATACTCATAACCCTAAACCCTAAACCCTAAACAATAAATCAAAACTCTAAACGTAAACCTGAAACCCTAAATCCTAATATCTAAACCCTAAACCCTAAACCCTAAACCCTATACCCTAAACACTAAACCCTAAATTCAAACCCTAAACCCAACCCTATATCCTAATCTCAAAACCCTAAACCCTAAACCCTAAACTCTAAACCCTAAACCTTAAACCTAATCCATAAACACTAAATCCTAAACCTAAACACTAAACCCTAAATACTTAATCCTAAACTTTAAACTCTAAATCCTAAACTCTTAACCCTAAACCCTAAACCCTAAACCCTTAAACCTAAACCCTAAAACCTAAACCCCAAACCCTAAACCCTAAATCTGAAATCCTAAACTCTAAATCATATACCCTTAACCCAAACCCTAAACCCAACAATATATACTAAACTAAAAACCCTAAACCCTAAACCCAAACCCTAAACCCTAAACTCTAACCTAAATTATAAACCCTAAATCCTAAACCTAAACCCTAAACCCTAAACCCAAAATCCTAAACACAAAAGCCTAAATCCTAACCCTAAAACCCAAACCTAAACCCTAAACACTAAACCCTAAACCCTAAATCTTGAACTCAAAAGACTAAACCCTAAGCCTTAAACATAAAACCTAAACCCCAAACCCTAAACTCAACCCTATATTCTAAACTCAAAACCCCGAATCATAACCCTAAACCCTAAACCCAAAACCTGATCCTAAACCCTAAACCCTAAACCCTAAACTCAAAACCCTAAACCCTAACACTTAACCCATAACCCTAAACCCTAAATCCTAAACTTAAAACCCTAAACTCTAACCTATATCATAAACCCTAAATCCTAAACCTAAACCCTAAACCCTAAACCCAAAATCCTAAACCTTAAACCCTAAACCCAAAACCCTAAACCCTAAATCCTATATCCTAAACTCAAAACCCTAAACCCTAACCCTAAATCATAAAACCTAAATCCTAAACTTAAACTCTAAACCCTAAACCCAAAATCCTAAACACAAAAGCCTAAATCCTAACCCTAAAACCCAAACCTAAACCCTAAACACTAAACCTTAAACTCAAACCCTAAACCAAACCCTATATACTAAACGCAAAACCCTAAACCCTACACCTTAAACCCTAAAACTTAATCCCTAAACCCTAAATGCTAACCCTAAATCCTAAACCCTAAACTCTAAACCCTAAACCCTAAACCCTAAACCGTAACACTAAACCCTAAACCCTAAACCCTAAATCTCCCTAATTTACGTTTTACTAGAATCTTTGTATCGAGAGGAGTCCTCTCACATAGGTGCATAGATGATAGGTCCTCTTTTATTTTGGGAAGGAGTTGGAGAACCTACTAAGGATACTTAGTAGGCTACCAACTCTTATACCACCATTAATCGGAGGTAAGGTTTATGTCCCTCTCTGTGTATTTTGCTTTCTTATATATGGTAAGGCCTGGGGGTGTAGCTAAGCCCCTGACCCCCTCAAGGTTCATTAAAATAAAAAAAAATAAAAAAATAAAAAACCCTAAATCCTAAATCCAAACCCTAAACCCTACAACCCTAAAGCCTAAACCCTAAATCCTAAACCCTTAACCTTAAACCCGAAATCCTAAACTCAAAACCCTAAACTTTAACCCTAAATCTTAAACCTAAACTGTAAACACTAAAACCTAAACCCTAAATCCTGAACTGAAAACCCTAAACCCTAACCCTATATCATAAAACCTAAAAATTAAACTTAAACTCTGACCCTAAATCATAAACCCTAAACCCTATATCGAAACTCTAAACCCTAAACCCTAAATCCTAAACTCAAAACCCTCACCCCTAACCCTAAATCATAAAACCAAAATACTAAACTTAAATCCTAAACCCAAAATCCAAACTCTAAACTCTAAACCCTAAACCTAAAACCTAAATCCAATACTCTAAGCCCTTAATCCAAAACTCTACATTCTAAACTCAAAACCCTAAACCCTAAGCCTTATCCCAAAACCCTTAAACTAAGCCCTAACACTAAACCCTAATCCCTAAACCCTAAACCTAAGCCCTAAACATAAAACCTAAATACTAAACTCTATATCCTAAATCTTAAACAATAAACCCTAAACCCTAAACCCTAAACCATAACCCTAAACCCTAAACACTAAAACCTAAATCCAAACCCTAAACCCTTACCCTAAACCCTAACCCTAAATCCGAACCCTAAATCCTAACCCTAAATCCTAAACCCTAAACCCTAAATCCTAAACCCGAAAACCTAAAATCCAAACTCCAAACCCTAAACCTAAATCCTCAACTCTAAACCCTTAACCCTTAACTCAAAACCTTAAACCCTAACACTTAGCCCTAAACCGTAAAACTTAACCCTAAATCCTAAACCCTAACCTGAAACGATCCCAAAAATGCCCGAAAATGTGCTTCGGAAACACCTATAATTGTAATTTCCATATATCTCAAAATCCGTGCATGATTTCGGAAATTCAACTTCATATTCTTGTTTAGGGGGTCAAATTGAGTGGGAAATGGGTCTAACCCAAATTTTAGAGCAACCGTATCAAAATCCGAAATTTCCAAGTGAAGCCTTTT
>NW_006239692.1:4599-9651 GCF_000226075.1 Solanum tuberosum | reverse complement strand
TGTCATGAACCAAATAAGGTTAGTGATAGCAGAGGCGAATTTAGGATTTTTCGAACAAGGGTGCACCAAGTAAAATGTATTGAAGTGAAAATTGATCCTTAATCTTCAAGGTCAAAAGCTCAACATTAAATCATGTGGACCATTTAGACTTCTTGTAGTACGGGTGCCAAAATATAATATTATACAAATTTTAGAAAATATATATATAAAATATCTAATTTTACGATGAGACCATGGGTGCCAGTGCCCTATTTTTTGGCTCTAAATTCGCCACTGAGTGATAGGAATGTAGCTATCTTTTAGTTGGGTTTTGGGGAGTTGGAATTCTCTCCTGTGGTAGTACATGGGTTCTCGAGGGCATAAGCTTCACTCGTTGAATCGAGGACTGTCATGAACCAAATAAGGTTAGTGATAGCAGAGGCGAATTTAGGATTTTTCGAACAAGGGTGCACCAAGTAAAATGTATTGAAGTGAAAATTGATCCTTAATCTTCAAGGTCAAAAGCTCAACATTAAATCATGTGGACCATTTAGACTTCTTGTAGTACGGGTGCCAAAATATAATATTATACAAATTTTAGAAAATATATATATAAAATATCTAATTTTACGATGAGACCATGGGTGCCAGTGCCCTATTTTTTGGCTCTAAATTCGCCACTGAGTGATAGGAATGTAGCTATCTTTTAGTTGGGTTTTGGGGAGTTGGGAATGCTCTCGTGTGGTAGTACATGGGTTCTTGTAACGACCCTAAAAACGAACTAGTGAAACTAGAGCCTCACATGTGAGTTTGGAGTCGAGAACTTAATGAAATGATTATATTTGAATTTGACCCAAAAAGTTCTTAAAAATGTGCTTCGGAAGTTACCGGAAACTTGTTTAGCTATATATAAAAAAATCCGTTTCGTTTTTCGAAAATCCGACTTCATATTCTTGTTTAGGGGGTCAAATTGAGTGGGAAATGGGTCTAACCCAAATTTTAGAGCAACCGTATCAAAATCCGAAATTTCCAAGTGAAGCCTTTTTCGAGGGTCTACTTTGGAGGGTCATATCTCCTAGCACACAAATTATTGGGTGGCCAATAACATATCCATGGAAAGCCCTTTGAGTTAGCTACCTAACGCACTTCGTTTCACCTCATTCGGAGTTCGGACGAAGAAGTTATGCCCATTTTCGTAAAATCTGTCCGGCAGGAAAGGCAATTTCCAGTGAGCGTTTTTACTGTTCACCCGCCTCATTTTTTTTTCTAAGTGTTGGACCATTTTTCCAAAGGGCATATGTTATTTCCTATATACCATTAGTTCAATTCCCATCTCTAAAACATTTCCCAAAACACCTCTCCCATACTTAGACACATTTTCTCTCAAGTTCTCTCAAGAACCCTAATCCAAAACCTTCCTCAAGATTGAAGAGACTCTTGCTCCAAGTTCCAAGCTTCCATTGAAGACACTCTCAAGACCTTCATAAAAACTCAAGGTATGTGGTGTTGAACTCATGGGTCCTTCCACCCATAGTGCCTAGACTCTATTCTACTCACTAATTCATGGTTTAAGTTAAGATTCATAAATTAGTCTTGTTCTTTGTAATAATTTCCTGCACATTGAATTTTAAACATGAAAAGTGATTGTTTTGAGCATGTTGTGACCCTAGAACTTGAACCTAAATTTGGAATGGATGTGGAGATTTTCATGTGGTATTGTGGGTGTTAAAAAGGTGTTGTTGTAGGTTGTTCACTGGTTTGGCTGCATAATTACTACCCTATTTTCCATGCTCTTTGATTCCATTACATGCCTTCAAGGTGTTTGACAAAATGTCCAACTATGGAGAATTGATGAATCGATGCTTTAAAGCTTGAGTTATGAGATGTATGGAAATCCAAAGATGTGTTGATGATAAACTAAGCTTGTGTATATGTTCATTCCATACGTGAGATTGCATTAGAGCCTAATGGGAATTTCCTATATAAAGTGTTGCATGACCATGCCCGGTCCGGGGGAAAAGAACCGGACAACCATGTGAGAGGTTTATATCTCACCACCTAGGATGCTTGGGGTGTGACCAACATCAACCATGTGAGAGGTTTATATCTCACCACCTAGGATGCTTGGGGTGTGACCAACATCAACCATGTGAGAGGTTTATATCTCACCACCTAGGATGCTTGGGGTGTGACCAACATCAACCATGTGAGAGGTTTATATCTCACCACCTAGGATGCTTGGGGTGTGACCAACATCAACCATGTGAGAGGTTTATATCTCACCACCTAGGATGCTTGGGGTGTGACCAACATCAACCATGTGAGAGGTTTATATCTCACCACCTAGGATGCTTGGGGTGTGACCAACATCAACCATGTGAGAGGTTTATATCTCACCACCTAGGATGCTTGGGGTGTGACCAACATCAACCATGTGAGAGGTTTATATCTCACCACCTAGGATGCTTGGGGTGTGACCAACATCAACCATGTGAGAGGTTTATATCTCACCACCTAGGATGCTTGGGGTGTGACCAACATCAACCATGTGAGAGGTTTATATCTCACCACCTAGGATGCTTGGGGTGTGACCAACATCAACCATGTGAGAGGTTTATATCTCACCACCTAGGATGCTTGGGGTGTGACCAACATCAACCATGTGAGAGGTTTATATCTCACCACCTAGGATGCTTGGGGTGTGACCAACATCAACCATGTGAGAGGTTTATATCTCACCACCTAGGATGCTTGGGGTGTGACCAACATCAACCATGTGAGGGGTTTATACCTTGCCACCAGGGTGTCCGGGTGTGAACGGCATCCCCCATCCTAAGTTGGGGTTATAGATTGGTTGGATTATGCATACACATATCATATCTACTATTAGTATAGATTTACTTAAACATGTTTTGACTTCACTTTGATCATGCATCCTCATATTGTTATTCATAATGCCTATGAAACTATTTCTTGTATTTCGATTGTGTCCTTGTTTATTGTTGTGTTGCACCCCGCATACTTAGTACATTCCAAGTACTAACGCATATTTTGCCTACATGATGTCACCATGTAGGGACTGGAGCTACTCTTAATCCTTCTTTTCGTTCACGTGGCTAGTACGGTGCTTATCCGAGTTGTTGGTGAGTCCTCAATGATTCGAGGGCTATGTTATGTTTCCTACTCCTATGTTTTGAGACTTTAGCTTGTAATTGTATTTTGACTATGAGGGGAGCCGGTAGAATGTCATGGCCCCGTCCTATCTATGTATGTAGAGGTGTGCGTTGGACAAGTATTTTGTAAATGAGCTTGACTCTTGTTCTATGATGTCATTTTGAAATGGTTTGCCCTTAGTCCCTATTTCCCGTTAATTAATGTTAAATGTACTTCCGCGACCGATGAAGTGTGATGACAAGTTTGAGAGGCTTGTTTGGGGTTCCTTCGGGTTCCTCATTCGCCATGTCACGTCTAGGCCCTAGGCTTGGGTCGTGACATAACCCTAAATCCTATTCCCTATACCCTAAACCTAAGCCCTAAACATAAACATAAACCCTACACCCTAAACCTTAAACCCTAAATCCTAAATCCTAAACTATAAACCCTAAACTCTAAACCCTAAAACTAACCCTAAAAAAAAAACCCTAAACCCTAAATCCAAATTCTCAATGCTAAATCCTAAACCTTAAACCCAAAGCCTAATACCAAACCCTGAACCCTAAACCATCAATATTAAACTATAAACCCTAAACCCTAAACCCTAATACCAAACCCCAAACCCTAATACCAAACCCTAAATCCTAGACTCTAGACCATAAACCCTAAACCCTAAACCCTAAACCCTAAACCCTAAACCCTAAACCCTAAACCCTAAACCCTAAACCCTAAACCCTAAACCCTAAACCCTAAACCCTAAACCCTAAACCCTAAACCCTAAACCCTAAACCCTAAACCCTAAACCCTAAACCCAAAACCCTAAACACTAAACCCTAAACCCTAAACCCCAAACCCTAAACCCTTAATCCCTAAACCATAAACACTAAACCCTAAACCCTCAATCTTAAACCCTAAACCCCAAACCTTAAACTCTAAACCCTAAATTCTATACCCTAAACACTAAATCTAAAACCCAAAAACCTATACCCTGAACAATAAACCGTTAACCCTAAACCGTAAACCCTAACCCTAAACACTAAATCCTAAACCCTATACTCTTAATCAGAAACCATGAACCCAAAACTCAAAACTTTGAAACCTAAACCCTAACCTCTAAATCCCAAACTTTAAATCCTAAACCCTAAACCCTAAATCCTAAACACTTCAATCCAAAACCCTTAACCCTCAATCCTAAACCCTACATTCTAAACCCTTAACCATAAACCCTAAACCCTAAACCTTAAATTTGAGCTCTAAATTCTAAACTCTAAACTCTTAACGCTAAACCCAAAATCCTAAACTATAACCCCTAAACCCTAAACCATAACCCTAAACCATAACCCTCAACCCTAAACCCTAAACCCTAAATCCAAACCCTAAACCCTTACTTAAACCCTAAACCCTAACCCTAAATCCTAAATCCTAAGCCCTAAATCTTAAACCTGAAAACCTAAATCCAAACTCCAAACCCTAAACCTAAATCCTCAACTCTAAACCCTTACCCTTAACATAAAACCTGAAACCCTAAAACTTAGCCCTAATCCGTAAAACTTAACCCTAAACCCTAAATCCTATTCCCTATACCCTAAACCTAAGCCCTAAACATAAACCTAAACCCTACGCCCCAAACCTTAAACCCTAAATCCTAAATCCTAAACTCTAAACCCTAAACTCTAAACCCTAAACCTAACCCTAAAACAAAAACCCTAAGTCCTAAATCCAAATTCTCAATGCTAAATCCTAAACTCTAAATCCTAAACCTTAAACCCAAACCCTAATACCAAACCCTGAACCCAAAACCCTCAATATTAAACTATAAACCTTAAACAAAACCATAAACCCCAAACTTAATACCAAACCCTAAACCCTAAACCCTAGACTCTAGACCATAAACCCTAAACCCTGAACCCTAAACCCTAA
>NW_006239692.1:0-4564 GCF_000226075.1 Solanum tuberosum | reverse complement strand
CCCTAATCCCTAAACCCTAAACCCTAAACCCTAAACCCAAAACCCTAAACACTAAACCCTAAACCCTAATCCTTAAACCCTAAACCCTTAATCCCTAAACCATAAACACTAAACCCTAAACCCTCAATCTTAAACCCTAAACCCTAAACTTTAAACTCTAAACCCTAAATCCTAAACCCTAAACCTTAAATCTAAAACCCTAAACCGTATACCCTAAACAATAAATTGTTAACCGTAAACCATAAAACCTAACCCTAAACCCTAAATCCTAAACCCTAAACCTAAACCCTATACCCATAATCAGAAACCATGAACCCTAAACTCAAAACCTTGAAACCTAAACCCTAACCTCTAAATCCTAAACCATATATCCTAAACCCTAAACCCTAAATCCTAAACCCTTAAATCCAAAACACTTAACCCTCAACCCTAAACCCTATATTCTAAACCCTAAACCCTAAAACCTAAACCTTAAATTTGAGCTCTAAGTTCTAAACTCTAAACTTTAAGCGCTAAACCCAAAATCCTAAACTATAAACCCTAAACCCTAAACCCTAAATCCTAAACTCAAAGCCCTAAACCCTAACCCTAAACCCTAAACCATAAACCTTAAAACATAAAACCTAAACCCTAAACCCTATACCTTTAACCATAAACACTAAACTCTAAACCCTAAACTCTAAACCCTAAACCATAAACCCTAAACCATAAACCCTAAACCGATAACCCTAAACATTAAACATTAAACCCTAATTCAAACTCTAAACCCTAAAACCCTAAACCCTAAACCTAAACTCTAAATCCTAAACCCTAAACCCTAAATCCTAAACTCAAAACCCTAAATCATAAACCCTAAATCCTAAACCTTAAACCCTAAATCCTAAACCTAAACCCTATACCCTATACCCTAATCCCTAAACCCTAAATCCTAAACCTAAACCCTATACCCTAATCCCTAAACCCTAAATCCTAAACTCAAAACTCTAAACCCTAAACCCTAAACCTAAACCCTAAGCCTTATCCCTAAACCCTTAAACTCTAAACCCTTAATCCTAAACCCTAAATTCTAAACTCAAAACCCTAAGCACCAACCCTAAACCCTAATCCCTAAACCCTAAACCTAAATTGAAACCCTAAGCCCTAACCCTAAACCCTAAATCATAAACCTAAGCGATAAACCTAAACCCTAAACCCTAAACCCTAAATCCTAAACTCTAGATCCTAAATCCTAAACTCTAAACCCTAAACCCTAAACCATAACTCTAAACCCTAAACCCTAAATTCTACATTCAAAACCCTAAACCCACAATATGCCTAAATACATGTCTTATGCATGTCTTGTTCTTCTCCCCAAGATTGATCATCCCAACAAACTTTCTGAATTCAGGCCTATAAGTTTGAGCAACTTTTCAAATAAAATTATTTCCAAGCTGCTGAGTATCAGACTTGCTCCCATCCTGTCCAATTTTATCTCAGAAAATCAGAGTGGGTTTGTTAGAGGCAGAAGTATTTCTGAAAATATTATGTTGGCTAGGAAATCATCCATGGCATCAAGAAACCCAAGGAGGGGGATAATGTTGTTATTAAGTTAGACATGGCCAAGGCATATGACAGAGTGTCCTGGGCTTACATTTTCTTGGTCATGAGGAAAATGGGTTTTAGTGAGTTTTTCATTGACATCATCTGGAGGATTATGAGCAACAACTGGTATTCTTCCATCATTAATGGGGCCAGGCATGGATTCTTTCACTCGACTAGAGGTTTGAAGCAAGGTGACCCTTTGTCACCAGCCCTATTTATTTTAGGAGCTGAAGTACTGTCAAGGATGCTGAATAACCTGTACTTGAACCAGAATTATCAAGGTTTTCACATGGAACCTAGAGGTCCTCAGATAAATCATCTTAGCTATGCGGATGATGTTATTGTATTTACCTATGGCCAAAGAACTTCTATTAAGCTTATCATGAAGACTTTGACCACTTATGAATATGTGTCTGACCAGCTTATTAATAGAGACAAGAGCCACTTCATGCTCCCTGTTGACTCTCCTCAAGGCATTGCTGAAATGATTAAGGAGGAAGCTGGTTTTACACAGAAGGACAGACCAATTAACTACCTGGGATGTCCTCTGTATATAGGGGCCAGAGAATTATCTATTACTTTCATCTGGTGGATAAGATAGCTAAAAGGATTAGTGGGTGGCAAGCTAAGATGTTGAACTTTGGAGGCAGATTAACACTAGTGAAACATGTCCTCCACTCCATTCCCATTCACACCATGGCTGTTATTTCCCCTCCTAAAACCACCCTTCACTATCTCAAAAGGCTTACTGTTGATTTCTTCTGGGGAAGACAAAAAGATAAGAAAAAGTACCACTGGACTTCCTGGGAAAATATCACTTTTCCTTATGATGAAGGGGGTCTGGGGGTAAGACACCTCAATGATATTTGTAGTTCCCTCCAATATAAACCGTGGTGGCACTTTAGAAGTACTAATTCCTTATGGGGGCAATTCATCAAGGCCAAGTATTGTCAGAGAGCTAATCATGTTGCTAAGAAGTGGGATACGGGTCAATCACTGGTCTGGAAATACATGAGCAATAATAAATCTCAGGTTGAAGAGCATCTCATATGGAAGATTAATTCTGGTACGTGCAGCTTTTGGTGGGATAATTGGCTAGGGAAGGCCCCCTTGCTCATCATACCAATGAAATCAATTGACTCAACAACAACACTATCTCTCAATACATGCTTAATTGAGGGTGGAATGAAACAATGGTAAGACAACATGCTCCTCCTTTGATGATCACAAAGATTTTGAGTATACAATTTCAGTTCCAAGAAGGTGTTGCAGACCAACCTATCTGAAAACTTACTGATAACGGGAAATTCACGTGTGCTTCTGCATGGGAGAATATCATAACCAAAAGACCCAAAAATAAGTTGTACAATTATATATGGCACAGACACATTCCCTTCAAGGAAATTGCCTACTAATGACAAAACAACTACCTTTGGAGTCCCTCATGTAAAGTGTTCCTGTTGTATCAAGGCTTGCTGGGATACGATTGATCACATATTTGTGACGGGACACTTTGCTAATCACATTTGGCAATATCATTCAGCTATTTTGGGAGTTAGGCATGACAAGATCCCTTTGAATAATCTGATCACGAGATGGTGGACCATGGAGCATACAAATAAAGTCCAAAAACTCCTATATCATACAATGCCTATTATCATCGGCTGGAACCTTTGGAAGAACAGGTGCTCAGCTAAAAATGGAGGGAAACAATCGAGCAGTGCAAGAACCAAGTTCATGATCTTCAAACACACTTCATTGCTTCTCAATACTGTTTTTCCTTATCTGCAATGGCCTAATTCCTGGCCTGAAATGATTAGCTACGTTCAGCAGTGCTCCCAGGAAATAGGAGTCAGGCCAGTCATCTAGAATAAACCTGTTAATTACTGCAAATTGAACACGGATGGGAGTGCCTTAGCTAACCCTGGCAGCATAGGAGGGGGTGGCATTCTAAGGGATCAGGCAGGGAATCTAATTTTTGCTTTCACAGTACCACTTGGTACAGGTTCCAACAATCAGGCAGAGGTCCAAGCAGCAGTTTTTGGATTAAATTGGTGCTATCAACATGGCTATAAGAGGATCGTGTTGGAAGTGGACTCGGAACTCCTCACTCGTTGGATAAACCTAAATATCAATCCTCTCTGGAAGCTTCAAGAATACGTTAAGGAGCTGCAACTTCTCATTCAACAGATGGAATCAGTTCAATGCTTACATACTTATAGGGAAGCCAACAATACTGCTGAGTTTTTAGCCAAACTAATCCACAAGAAAGACATTCCTCAATTTTTTTACACTCTTAGCCAACTTCCTGTTCCAATTAAAGGGAGCTACTTATTGGAGAAGATGGGCATGATCAACTTCAGAAGAAGGAAGCTGAAAAGAGTCAAGAAGCCTCATTGATTTATAGTTTAGTCTTTTCAATTCGACTATGGCTAGAATAGGTATAGTTTCTTTGAATAGGCTCCTTTTATTTTATTTTCTCCTTACCTTGTAAGAGGAGAGTCTCCCTGGTTTACGCTTTCCCAGTTACTTTGTATGGAGAGGAATCCTCTTCTTAGGTGCTTAGTGCTAAGTTTTTTATCTCCTTATAGTACGAGGATGAGTTGATTATCCTTAGTAGGAAAGTCAATTCTTGACCCATCATAGGATCGGAGGTAAGGTGTTATGTCCCCCTCCTTGTACTTATTTTATTTTTATTTATGCTAAGGCCTTGGGGTGTTGCTAAGCCCCTGAACCCCCCAAGGGTCGGTCAAATAATTAACAATCACAAACCTAAACCCTAACCATAAACCCTAAATGCGAAATTCAAAACCCTAAACCCTAACCCTAAATCCTAAACCCTAAATCCAAACTCCAAACCCTAAATCCAAACTCCAAACCCTAAACCCTAAATCTTAAACTCTAAACCTTTAACACTAAACTCAAAACCCTAAACCCTAACCCTTATGTCACGACCCCAGCCTAGGGCCTAGACGTGACATGG